>NW_020438967.1:81063-91660 GCF_000699045.2 Agrilus planipennis | reverse complement strand
TTCGGTAAGGCTGAATCTTCATCTTTTCGGATAAAAGAGCCCTTAGGGGAGAAAGTTTTTTCACGATGTCGGGATCTTTGGATGTGACTATCGCTTTATTACCGCGGAAAACGGTAAGGGTCAGGAAAATAATGGAAGGTAAGCTTCGGATGGTGTTGTATAGGGATTTCTGATTCGAGAATTTATCCGGTATGTCGGAAATTAGCGCTTCGAAAGTAGGGGTTGAGGAGGTTTGGGAGGTAATAGAGGAATAGGTCGGGGAAGAAGGTGATGAGTGCGAGGAGTCGGAGTGTCTTCGCCTGCGAATCACGTTCTCGTGAGAATGTTCATCGCTTGGCGAGACGGCCCTAGTCCTCTTACCAGGAGTGCCAAAGGTGGTGGCCATCGTGAACGCTGAATGTAGAATGTGAACTGTGTAGGTGTGTATGTGTGTCAATATGTAGTTTAGGATGCGAGGAGTGTATGTGTGTGCAACGTGTGTTTGTGTTGGTTAGTTTATTAGTTTCCTAACAGGGTGAGTATTAGATTCAAAGGGACGTTGCGTACTCGGTCCCAGTGAACGTTGGTTAGTTGGAAAAATATTTAATAGCTTACCGTTTAATCGGCTGGGCAGTGATGGTCTATTGTTTGATAGCTTTAAGCGTTAAGCGTTGGCTATCGAACGTACTGACGGCTATCGAATATGACAGTCGGCTTTGTCGGCTAATCCGTCTGTTGAAGGCTGCTACTGGTCTGGTCTGCTCGAAGATCAGCTGGAGAATAGTCGAGGGTAGAAGACTGGTAGGCTGCTGCTGTATGCTGAGAAGATTCGCTCGCTGTGAAGGTCGATCGAAGGATGTGGATTTGGTACTAAGAAATACACGGTTATTTATACAAACCCCATTACCAAGCAAGGGTTGGGAAAAGAGGGGTTTAGAGTGGGATGATGGTGGGGTGATAAGAGAAGTGCGAAAGGTAACGATAAAAACGAATTCGCTTTTATCGTTAATTTCGCGGGAAAAAATAAAAAACTAACTATAGCAAACGACAGCGCATGCATGAAATTAATATAGTTTTTGGAAAAAAGCGGTGGTTCTACGATAAAAATTAATAACAATAGGAAAAAAGATTATTGAACGAAGAAAGTAATAAGAGGAAGCCAAAAAAAGAAAATAGAGAAAAAGAAAGGGCTTAAGTGTGAAACTACAACCAAATAGCGGTAATAAAAAAAAAGAATAAAGTAAAATATAAATACATTAGTGGATTTAAAATAGAAGATAAAAGTTGTTATTGTAGGTAAGTTTGGTTGTCGCACGGGGTAGTTCGGGTAGTCGGCAAGGTAATGAGCGTAACTAGGTCACGGGAAAACCTGTAGTTATAGAGTGTTCCAAGAATAAATTTCGTAGCTAGTAGGTACAGTCCACAACAAACACTTTTCTTCTCATCTATTTTTCTCTGCAGTTGTTCTCTGAACGCAGATAACGAAATTTCTGTTAGTAGTCGCTCTTTACTTTTCCTTGTCGTTAGTGAAGTAGGATAAAATAGATGTCTTTCCCCACAGCCATATGTTACTGTCTTCTTCAACACGATAAGATGTTTTAATTATGAGATTCTGTTCATTTCCATTGTTTCTATCGCCTTAATTGCATTCTGAAGCAATCGTGTTAGTGTTAGGCCCATTCTTGTCATTCTCCAGTTCTTCACTTTTCTGTCCAGTTCCTCCATTCTGTGATATTAGGTCAGAACTTATATTGATGTTTTCGCCAAATATTTCACTTGAAAATGCACCACTATCTATGGAAGGCGATTCATCCACTGAAGTTGACACCTTTTGGTGTCAATACTTTACCCGTCTTCGGGCACATTGAAGAACTGGTTTCGCCACCGTTTAGGATCATCCATTATGCTTAACGCATTATTTTCCTGCAGAAACTGTTCCAAGTCTCTAAACCATTTTTTAATATTAATTAAATTAATTCTTCAGTAATTAGACTGTGTGTTCTAGTTAATCCTTCTGCTTCACGTAAAGATAACTCTTTGTGTTTGTTAAGGAAATTCAGGTACCATTTTTGGCCCGGACGATTGTCTTTAAAAGGAGATTTCATCTTCTTTTATTTTACAATATTTTTAACAGTACTAAGTAAATCGCTTTTCTTTTGCGGAAACTCACATCTGGCCACATATATCAGCCATTAGGCTACCTCTTTTTCTTCTGCAGCACTCAGGACTGATCTATTTTTATCTGACCTTCCTTCATGTTGAATTGTCCCACGTGAGACTCCATATTGTCTGCTCGCCTCTCTGATGCCTAAACTTTCGTCACGAATGGCCTTTAGCACCTTATTTAGGGCTTCCTCTGAATATGTCTGTATTTCTTGGTTTTGTATTGACCCATCGCTATAAAAACTAATTAACCATCCTTGTAGGTACCTAGAATAACATCATCGAAAAGGTGGCTGATTACTGGAAACATATGGCTGTGTAGTCAGTTGCCTAAAAGCGCTAAACTTTCTGAGCGGCTGACTACTGGTTCAAGTCTTATTATGGTATGAATTAATGAATTCATTCCAACCATATTAGACGACTTTATTGGTTTTATCAATACGGTTAAATTTCAAAAATTTCATGAAAAGTAAGTAGTCAGCCAGGTGGCTGAGGTTTGGATTTTACAGTAAATTTGCACCGTGTATGCAGCCACCACTCAATTTCAAATAAACTGTCATCGATATACCGCTGGAAGAAAATGAAGATGAAAATACAAAGGAAATTCTCCATAAAGTAACTTCTTCAGCCGACTACATTCTTAAACCGGAACAACCCCTCAAAATAACTTTGGACTGTAATATTCTGAGGAAAAGGGGCATCATAATAAACAAATATCGTCGCCTTGCAAAGGATACACAAAAGATAAAAAATGGTAACAGAAAACGAGGACCAGCCAAGATAGCACCTCCTATCGCCTACGAAGGGACATTCATCGTCGGTTAAACAAATCAGCGATTTGGAAAAATTCAGAATATACGGCAACCTGATATCAACTGCGTTCCAGAAGACGGAAGACAGAATGAAAATAATCAAAGGTTATGCAAAATCATGCTTCAAACAACGCGGGAATAATATTCATTATGGATGATTTTATTATACAACGAATATCAAAATTTAAAAAGAATTATACTTTCAACTAGAGCAATAATAAGACATAACATTATAAAGTCAGGTAAACATCATAAAACCCCACCATCAGTTATTCACCCTGCAATATTAAACACGCCCTAGGAAAATTGGAAGAGGAAATAGGGAAATGAGGACAGGAACTGGCCATTCCTGTTACCGAATCTTCTGAGTATTTCCAACTTTCAATTACCAACTTTTTATTTACTCAAAGCAAACTTGTTATACAAATCAGAATTCCGATCATGGCAGAAAGAAACCAATGGAATCTTTTTGAATTAGTAACAACACCTTTCGCCTGGTACAATCAAACGTGTTCTATCTCTCATCAACCCCTATTTTAAGCAGTTATTAACCAAAACCCTGTAGGAAAACATAGTTTGAGACAAATATCAAGAACAGGTTTATACCAACGCAAACTTTATCGTAACATGCTCTGTTACATACCCCGATTTTTCGCTGATTGAATACGGGGGCCTCAATGCGCGAAGAAATTATATGAAGGAACAACCGTGAAGGATTTAAGTCTACTTTATACAATGAACTGCCATAGACGAAACTCTTTGATAATTTCAGAGATACTAGAAGAAGTATATATGTAATAACCCACCAAAATTGCAACACCACAATGAAATACAGTTCAAAAATAACCCGAACACCTGATAATTATAAAAAACAGGGTTCAATAAAAAGTAACCTTCCATTGCCGTCTTCAGTCGGGAAGCGACGTCTTCGTCGCTGACAGATTTCCATGCCCCGAAAGCCAAAAGAAAAGAACCCCAAATTATTCACATTATACTCACCATTTGGTCTAACCTAAATTCATTCATTCGAAGGTCACACGCAAGCCTGAGTATTCCTACGCACAAAAACATACATGAATGCTTAAACGATAATTGGACCTTAAATATCCCTCATTTAAACTTAAGTTCTAGCGAAGATCAACTAAAAAACTTTATAGGTGGTGTAAGTAATCCGGAGTTGTGCAATCCATTCACATCATACAGTGATAGCTATGGAATACACATGTTTTTAGTTTTGAATATCCTACTATCTATTATTGTTATACATTTACTTTGTAGACAATGATCGCAGCAGCAGCAAATATTTCGCCAGTAAGGATCTACTCATTGGACCCAGAACCTTCACATCATATCCTACTTAGTAGACTTGTGTAACTCATGAACGAGTCGTTCACAAGAACTGCTCACTTCAACTGAGCCGAGTGAAGTAGTTCAACAATTGAAAGAATTACAGTTCAGTAGTTCACATCTTGTACAGTAGGACTCATGTATTTTCAGCCTATCGGGACCAATCGACTCATGTATTTTCAACTCTTCTCCATACCCATTTTGTGGCAGTCACAGGCCAATCAGAAACAAACTGCGTAAATCTGCACACTAGACTTGGGAATCGTAGTTCAATTCACTGACGTAGTTCAATAAATCTTCTTCAATGAAATGAACTAATTCACTAGTCTAGTTCAGTAGTTCATTTAGTTCAGTTCTCAGAATGTAGAGTACGCAACACGCCCAATAATATAGTAAAACTCATGTATTTTGAACTCATGTCTTTTCAATACCATCTATTTTCAATTGATTTTACTCATGTATTTTCAAATTTTTCGTCCACATTTCCCATTCTCACGCAATACTTCTCTTACGCTGCTCAGCCAATGAAAAAATAGATGCGCAAAAACAAATTATACGTTTTATATTCAAAATTGGCACGTAACTAGTGTGCAAAGATTTACGCAGTTTGTTTCTGATTGGTCTGTGACTGCTACAAAATGGGTATGGAGAAGAGTTGAAAATACATGAGTCCAACTGTACAAGATGTAAATTACTGAACTGTAATTCATTCAATTGCTGAACTACTTCACTCGGCTCAGTTGAAGTGAGCCGTTCTTGTGAACGACTCGTTCATTAGTTACACAGGTCTATTGCACACTAGTTACGTGCCAGTTTTGAATATAAAATGTATAATTTCTTTTTGAGCGTCTATTTTTTCATTGGCTGAGCAGCGTAAGAGAAGTATTGCGTGAGAAGTGGACGAAAAATTTGAAAATACATTAGTAAAATCGATTGAAAATAGATGGTATTGAAAAGACATGAGTTCAAAATACATGATTTTTACTGTATTATTGGACGTTTTGCGTACTCTACATTCTGAGAACTGAACTAAATGAACTACTGAACTAGACTAGCGAATGAGTTCACTTCATTGAAAAAGATTTATTGAACTACGTTAGTGAATTGAACTACAATTCCCAAGTGTACTACTCAGCATAATTTACACCTGCCTAATCGTCTTGTCAAATGTTTAAAACGAACAGAAAAACCTAAAACCATACACTATGTCCAAAAACATCCTCAAAACAATGTGGAAGAAATTAAAATGACCCCACTACCTCAAACTTCCGCATCGAAAATTTCTCGATCCCCAAAGAAAAAATTCATCATAAAAATCACGGAGAAACAAAACATCTAAACCCTATCCTCGGTCGAAACAATTGCCGCCGAACTTGAATGTATTCAATAAATATAATATATTGCGACTTTCTTCGATCATTTTTTTTATACCCTTGGATGGTGTTTATTATCCAGTTATTTAAGTCAGGGCACATTTCGGAAATTTGATGATACTGGGTAAATATCACGGTAATTTTGCGTTTTTCTTAACGATATTTAAGAACAATTGATTCCCTTTATTAAGTGCATAAAATAATAAATAATATGAAGTATATACGCATAGACAAATAAATAAATAAAATGATATAATAAATAAATGAAATGATATAATGAATGAAACGATAGAATAGCGCCTATATTAAAAAGAGGTTAAATAAAGAATTATAAAAGAAGTTATATAAAATAAAATTGTAAAAGGAAATAATTTAGTTACAAAAATATATGAAACTATACGAAATATGAGGTGTGAAGTGGTATGGAAAGTGTACGACTTAAAGGAAGTAAATAATTTAAAGATACGGTGTATAAAAGACAAAAAATTTCATAATGAAGTCTAAAAAGGAATATAAACATTAAAATGATATAATAATGTAATTCAAATAAGCATTGAAAAGAAATGTAAGCATTTAATGAATGAGTTGGTGAAACTCAAAAAACAACAAAATAAATACACGTGAATACCATAAATATTATTAATAAAATTATCAAGTTAACTTTAAAAATCGCCATATACGGGTAATACTATTAATGATAAAATTAATAAGTAAAGATAATCACATATATCCTATATCTTATATTCTAAGGGAAATATTAACATAAAAAAATGTGATATGCTATATTGTCATCTATAAATGTCCTATTTTTCCACAATAGAAACAGGCAGATCGTGATTCAAACCACACATGTTCTCTCCTCAAGAAAAAGACGATACGAAAGTGCGAACTCATTAATAAACGGTGCAGTGATGATATGTTAGTGGGTGTTCAAATATTAATGTCGTAATATAGTAAGTGTTCAAAAATTACTATAGCGAAAAACAATCATTATTGTTATTGTTAATTAGCTGTAGTTCTTTAATATTTAAGGAACACATTTTTTAACTACTTTGTATCTTTTCAATTTAATTAAATTTCTCTTAAGGAATTCTTCCTTTTTCAGTTTTTTTCCTTCCTTTAGCCTAAGATAGAGCATCTTTTGTAGGCCGGGGGGAAGTGTCACGCAGTGAAGTTTTAAGGAGACTCAAAAAACCATTTCAGATTTTAAAACATATTTCAAAATGAATTAAATGTTTCATAATTATCACGCTGCAATTCTTTCGAAGTTGATAAAACAGATATCGAGTTCATTTATTTGCAAAATAAGCGTATTTGACATTCCGCAGCAACGAAGCAGTAAGTGAAAAGAATAGCTCTGGTCATTGGGAAAATTATTGAACTTCGCGAAGTCATCAAAAAGGACTTCGTCAGTTTTTTCGTTACATCAGCTAAACCAGAGAAACTTCTAGAACTAGTGAATCACCCATGTTGAATTATGTGCAAATAATCACTGGTTCATCAAAAAAGATTATCGCGTGAACGGGAATCGATAGTTTGATTGCAATCAATCGACTCGGGAACGCGAAGGGAAAAAGTCTACCCTTAAAAGAGTAACATGTGGCATACTCTGAGTGTTGGTGACACTATCCCCTGGGCGATGATGATTGCGGCGCTCCTACCAATGTAAGTAAACCTCTTAACTTTTTTTTGTGTATTGATCTACGTTGGGAGGAAGATCCTTTTCATGAACGTTTATGTTCAATTCTCTTTGTCATTTTATATATAATAAAGTTGTTATTGTTTTTCAATCTTGCCTTATCATCTTAGAACCTTACCCCCAGTCACGCTAAAGTAATCAAAATGCTCTATAATCAGGTAATTTAAATAAAAAATTAACAAATTACTGACATGACACATATGGTGGAGACACCGTCTCTAAATTGAGTGTGACATTATTACGACCTATGTGCAATTTAAGATTTTTAGATAAATAAGAAGGACAATTGAGAAGTTCAGTGGGTACTGCATTGTGCTTCAGTTTATGAGTTTTTAAACTTAAGGTTATACTTTCGCTTATTTTTGAATTCGTTGTTGAACAAATAATTATACTTTTCTTGGTAAAATGTAACTCACAGACTCTGCTGAACTAAAATATAGGTAAATCACCTGTTTAACTCGTGCCAACTTAAAGCTGGTTGCTCATACGTATACCTTATTATGCTTACTTCATGTGGCTATGACGTCTGTTGGGGTTTGCGGGTTAATTTTGTAATAGTGGACTGTATTTTTCTTTTTTATTGTAGAGCGATTTAATAATTGCACTATTTCATTGTAATGTATTTAATTTCATAACAAAATAACTTTAAAAAACTAAAATTAAATAATACATTCAGTAAAAATGGACGGTTGTGTCTACATGAAAGGATTGTCTTGTCCAGCGATTTTCGCACCTTCTTTTTCGCAGTGCGTAGGTTTACGCATTGGCGGCCGTAATACAAAACGATAGTAAGTCATAGGCGTCTCATACGAGAAAACAATTCATTAGCGTCGTTAAATATAAATTAAAGACTGAACATAACAGAACATCAAAATAATAAACAATTGAATACAAGAAATATAACACTCAATTTATAGTGCAAATACACCAATGTGAAACTGCATATACTTAATGAAGATGAATTAAGCTAAAAGTCTTTCATTGGAAGCGGACAAATTTTCACAGTTGCCACTCGCAGTTTGCACCTTTACCACTCTAAATCAACACTAATGCACCGGGTAATAAATGGTCGGTTGGTAGTTTGAATTTCCATTTATTTTTGCTGTGCAACGTATTGAAATGCTC
This sequence comes from Agrilus planipennis, assembly GCF_000699045.2. NCBI lineage: Eukaryota > Metazoa > Arthropoda > Insecta > Coleoptera > Buprestidae > Agrilus > Agrilus planipennis. The sequence continues at coordinate 83,162 of NW_020438967.1, read as the reverse complement.
GTGGTTCCAGCGTGTCAAAAAAGCTGGCTTTGGTATTGCGTTAACCTATTCATAGGCTCTAAGTAGGTGACCAGGTGTAAGAGCTCGAAGATCGTTGGGTTCGTCGGAAATTAGCATTATAGGGCAAGAATTCATATCTCCGACAAGTTCGCAATTAACAGCTTTGCTTGAAAAGCATACAAATGTGTTAAGATACGCCTTAATTATTTTTCTGTTGCGTGCTTTACCATCAGTACCGCACACCAAGAATGGACGAGTAGCTGTTACTCTATATTTAGGTAAATCTGCCATTTTTTGTGATACACTCGACGGATTTGCATGAAAGCTCAAACATTGCCTTAAAATCTTCTTAACCGCTGATTTTCCATTTAGTGGCCAAAATTTAAACCTAAGAGCGGCTAAAGTAGTTTGTACCCCTGCGTGTAAATTTATTAAATGTTTTATAACGTGTTTTATAACCAGATCAGTAAAATGATTATTTGTTTGCAAAACAATAGAAAATTTTTGTCATAGCTCATCATTGCTCGGGAAATTTTACCCCCAATGCAAATTAATGTTTAATGCTTTTTCGGCTTTATCTACTAACTGTGCTAAAAGAAGAGCTCCAGAATGCTCCAGCCAGGGCAAGGATATAATTTTTAACAGGGCTACACGGGACTTCGCACAAAGCAATTTTATAGTTCGATTACCGAGTATGTCATTTGATAAGAGATATATACACGCTTCATTTGCGCGCTAAGAAGCACACGAGCCATGTGTTTCAATTGTAATCGGGCTGGGCCTAGACTAGGCATAGATTTGAGAGATAATGTAACTAGCCTTTAAGATGGGTAAATTCCTTTACTAAAGAAAATGGAACTGTATCATCCCAATTAAGCTTTGATTGTCAGAAATGCTGTAAAATTATTTTCGCTTTGATTGTGATGGGCATTATTAAACCCTTTGGGTCAAAAATTTGACTAATGATAAAGGAAGGAAATATGAAACAAACTTACAGTTTTGCTGTTGTCATTTTGATTAAATCTGGCGACGAAGTTTGACCATGTTAGGGTTTGCAGGTTAATATTCTAGTCTGTGTTTTTCTTTTTTTATTGTAGAGTGATTTCAGTAATTACACTATTTCATTGCAACGTATTTAATTTCATAAAAAATAACTTTAAAATAACTAAATTAAATAATACATTCTATAAAAATGGACAGTTGTGTCTACGTGAAAGGATTGTCTCGTAAGATTAGCATATTCCTCCCTTCCGCAATTTATAGACCAGCTAACTTGTCACAATCTTTTAGACCATGATTGTATATTGTTTCTGTGTACGTAATTCTTCTTTATTCTAAATATTGTCAGAATTTGGCTCTACAAATTCATTACCGCTGACGAATGTGTATATGTTTCTTAGCCTGGGATATATTTTCTTAACGCCACTCTATTATACCACTTTCGCTATCGAACATCCGTTCCTTGTGCAAGCGAAAATATTAAACCCGATTGATGCTGTACGGGTACGGTCTGATCTAGGTACGGTCACGGTCTGATCAAATTTGTCATCGTTGACATTATAGGTCAAGTTATAGTCAATTATTCATTCAATCTCTCGCGAAGTTTAAGACTACCCTCACCAACGTCCCAAACCAATCTGAAAACAAAATCGAATGCTATCATCAGGAAGTACATCTAACATCGAAAATAATTTCTAGTATGTTTCTAAAGGATTATTCCTGTTTCGTCGCCCCTCTAAATCTGTTTACCTGAATTAGTAATTAATAAAATTGTTTAGTCATACTTCACTACCGCATGATATTAACGAGGAGACAAACATCATAATAACGTTGAAAGTGAATTATTTGTTGTGATTATTGGGTAGCTATATTTATAATTGCACAGAATAATTAGAGATATTTATAGGCAGTTGAGATAAGCAAGCAAATGTTAGGTAATTACTAGGAATTTCGCTCCCCCCCCCCGAGGGATATATTGTCAGTTGATACATAGAAAAACAACATTCGTCTTAATTAGCTAGATGTATGCTTGTCAATATATATATGTAGTAATTTATATAAATAATAATCATAATAAGTAAGTTATTTTTGATTATATT
>NW_020438967.1:32374-80948 GCF_000699045.2 Agrilus planipennis | reverse complement strand
GTAATTCCGTAGGCCTCAAAACTGCGGTCGACCATGCAAAACCAGAGTTCGGGGTCGGAAGGCACGAAGGGTGGCAATTTGACTTCTAGTCGGTCAAGGGACATGGTTAACGGCGGCGTGTTGTGGCAAGGTTGGGCGTCACGTTGCGGCTGGCCTTGGCTGTGTTGTTAGCTTACATGCTGCTTGCTGTGGAGCAGAGTTGCGCTGCTCCGCAGGGTGACCATTGTAGTCCTGATGAGGACTGGCCGGTGGAGAATGTGTGACGGATAAGACGGCGGCAGATCATCTTCAGAAGGTTCCGGCTGTGGTCACCAATGTAGTTTATCACTGTTCGTAGTCGGGGTCACCACTCGTAGTTCATCACTGACCATGCGTATCACGTCGGGGTCACCACTGTAGTCACCCCGTGTGTGGTCGTAGTAAGAGGTGACTATCAAGGTTCTGGTTCTGAGAAGAACCGATTTATAATATCGTTGGATACATTATCTGTATCATTGATGATTGGCACAAGATCACAGCTTCCAAGGGTTGACGCTTTATCAGCGTTCGAATAATAGCGAGCCTGGTGTTAGACTAGTTTATTGAAATATTTACAGGGTATTTATACAGAATTATTTACATGGTATTATACGGCAAAGAACATTTCAGCACATTACATTTGTGTGTGTATTTTCTGTTGACCTAGTTAGTCGCAGTGTGTCGCGACCTAACTAAGTCAGCACAAATGTAGACGCTTAATTGATACACAACAATAAATGTTTTTCGATATACCGAGTGTTCCCACAACATGTACGAGCCCTGCTGAAATGTGGAGGAAACTTCAAAGTGTATATGAGCAGAAGATGGAAACAAGTGTACATACAGTACAACAGAGATTTTTCCAGTACAAATACGTGAAAGGAATCAATATGTCAGTCTTCTTATCCAAGATCCAAGAAATGCAAAATTGATTAAAACAGATGGACGAAGAAATCTCTGACAAGTTTGTAATTACAAAAGTGTTAATAATATTATCTGATGAATATAAGCATTTTGTGTCGGCGTGTGCATCTGATGATAAGCAAACCATTGACAACTTGATGGCCAGATTATTAAATGAAGAAGAAAGCGTGAAAGGAAAGGATGAAGAATCCCAGTTAATTTCATCGTCATCTGCGTTCGTCATGAAAAATAAAAGATCTGTAAAGTGTTATAAGTGTGGTAAAAATGGACATTATCAAAATGAATGTAGAAATAATAAAAATAACAGCGAAGAAAAGGTAAAAAATAATAACTGCTTCTACTGTGAAAAGTTTGGACACTACAAGGTACAGTGTCGGTTTAAAAAACAGAAAGGTGGTAAGACTGAGAATACAACGAAGAGTAATGCATTTGTAGTGTCTAACTCGTTACAAGAATTCCATCAATCAAGGTGGTTAGTAGATTCTGTTGTCAGCGGACATATGTGTCGAGATCGCGCATTGTTCACATCATTCTCAAGTTTTCAGAAGTCGGTAATCGTTGGCAATGGTGCAGTAATTAGAAAAGATACACAGATTACCATTCAGTAAGAGTGAATGGTAAAGGTCTCGATGATGGCCCTTCGGGGGTGGGGGTTGGGATGGATAAAAAGAGGAGGTCTCCCTCACCACTGTACAATAAAAAGTTCGTGGCGGTCTCACCCCTATAAAAAGTTATGGGGGTTGAAAGTTGATTATTGTGACATACACTATAATTCAAATAAAATTCAATAAAATAATTATTTTCAAGCGGGTGGAGGTGGGGATCGAAAGAGAGTGGTCACTTGAACAAAACCCGATAACCTAACTTAACCTAACGTAACCTAACCTATTGATAAAGATATTTCTTTCTCAATATTTTTATGTATTTTGAGTTCATACAAGAGAGTAACGTGGAGACAGATGTCAGCGAGTTAACTGTAGAAATGACTCGGTCAAGCACTGATGAAGTAAACTTGTTAGAAGAAAGTATTTCACCCAGAGAACAAAGAAACAAACGTGCAAGAAAACAAACTTCTTTCTATAAGTGCAATTATGTGCAGTTGATAGTGAGTGTGAGCTAACTACATACAGTGAGGCTATGATAAAAAGTGACGCGAGTAAGTGGAAAGAAGCTATAGCAAAACAGTTACAGACTTCTAAGGTAATAATACGTGGGACGTCTGTAATTTACCAGAGAATGTAAAAACAGTAAGTAGTAAGTGGGTTTTTAAAATTAAAACAGTAAATAATGTCAAACAGTATAAAGCTAGGTTAGTTGCTAGGAGATTTGAGCAACAAGATGAGTTAGATTTTAATGATATTTATGCTCCAGTCGCAAAACTGTCCACTTTTAGATTATTTGTAGCAGAAACAACAAATGTAAACTTATGTATTTTTCAAATGGATGTAACGGGAGCATTCTTATATGGAGAGATAAAACAAGTTGTGTATGTCAGTTTACCAGAAGGGGATTATTCGGGAAGTAATAATATTGTGAAGCTAAATAAGTCGTTATATGGATTGAAAAGTTTACCTAAATGCTGGAATATGAAGTTCAATTCTGTAATAAATAATTAAAGAAGGTTATGTTAGGTCAAAGTGCGATTCATGTTTATATAAAAAGGATAATGGCCAAGATAAAACTTTTGTATTAGTATATATGTCGACGACTTATTAATGTTTAGTACAAGCGAACAAGAAATTACTAAACTAAAAATTGTACTGAATAAGGAATTTGAGATGAAAGATTTCGGATTAATTTCAGATTTTTTAGGAATTAAAGTAACACATTAAGAAATTTGTTATGGAAAATTGTAAACCCATATTGACCCCCATGGATAGAATTTTTAATACTAATTTTAATATTTGAGTCTGATGTCAAATGTGATAAAAGTATTGAAGGAATTTGTAGACAAATAATTAGCTGTTTGATGTATGCTGCATCAGGCACTTGGCCTGACTTATGTTTTGCTGTTTCTATGTTAAGTAGGTACCAGAAGTGTGCTAATAGTGCATTGCTGGGTGCGCTTAAAAGAGTACTGCGTTATATAAAGTATACTTTAAATTAAAAGTTGGTTTACAAATGTAATAATACAATGCTGCAAGGTTTTTGTGATGCTGATTGGTGAGGCGACCAAAGAGACAGAAAATCAACTGCAGGATATTTATTTATTTTTGCAAACTGTTTAATTGTATGGAGCTCTAAAAAGCACTTATCTTTAAGTTTGTCCACAGCAGAAGCCGAATATGTGTCAATTAGTATGGCTGTTAGTGAAGGAATTTGGCTTGCTAACTTAATGAATGAATTTGGTTTTCAAAATGTCTATCCAATTAGTTTGTTCTGCGATAATCAGTCAGCAATATTAAGCACAGAATCATTAAAACGTCTGAAACATGTGGATATCAGATATTATTTTATAAAGGGTTTAATTAAAAATAAAAAGATTTGTATTAAGTATGTAAGCACTTATGAACAACCTGCAGATATGTTAACAATATCCCTAAGTAAAGAATTAATTATAAAGTTTTTGGAAAAATAGTTGTAGGTCGTTTAGTTGAAATATACTGTATACATTAATTTTTGAAGAGTTTAACCTAGTGTAGCATGACCATTTAATAGATCTTGAAGGATTAGAAATATTCTTTGATCTAAATTAGAAATTTTTTCTGCCGTTTTGGCATTGGCATATGTTCATCAATCTGCTGTGCAACTATTTTGTAATATTTAGCCTCTTCCCACAGAGCAGACAATAATTCGTAAAAATTAGGATGAAACTTCCCAATTTTTCTGTTTAGACGATTGTGCCAGCCCTCTACAGTATTGGTAGTTCTGTGTCACAAAATAGTTGTTAAACAACAATTGTCGGTGTCGTTTCCATAATATATAAAAATCCATCTTCGACGTAATTGACTGGTAGATGCGCAAGGGCAGCGCACATTTTTTACGTGGTCTCGAATTTGCTGGTCTTCTCTGTATAATTGAGTAAAGCCCAATTCCTGAATCATTCTCCAAATGGCTTGGCTAAAGTGAAAATTACACCCTTTGATTTCCACATTAGAAAAAACAGTTTTTAAAGCTTTGATTGTCACCGTTTAAAAGTCAATATGGAATTTCAGAGGACTGAGCTGTGGTATTTTTTTCTTTAATAGTCCAAAAAGCCGCAAATAAGTGTTTTCTTTTCCATCGGGAAGCAAGGCATACACAACCGGAATTACATTTGTGCTATCACTTCAGCTTCCGATATCAATGTGGATAGTATATAGTTGATCAAACAACCGACAGCATGATTTGAAAGTTCCTTCTCCAAAGAAACACGTTTCTCAATTTAACAAAGCCGCATCTTTTGAAAACGCTAAAATGCGGTCCTCGGTTCCATCCTCTAACAGTACGAAATCCTTAAATTTCTCCGGAATAATGATATCTAGGCGCCGAGATAGAAGGGTATGTATACCCAGAGCACTATGTCTAGCATTATATAAACTAGTTTTCACCGCAACGAAATTAGGTACTTTAATAACAAAATCTAAAACTTTGTCTTTAACATTAATAATTTCTTCACTGTATATTTGCGGTATATGTGCATTCTCTTTCCTCTCTTTTTTGCTTTGTTGATGCATACCTCAACTTCGTTTTTTGCGATGTCCGGTTCACACGTATGGTCAGTGCTTCTAAGTACAGTTGTTGTCTTTCGGTCGGTAGTAATGCTTCCAGGGCACTTACGCGTAGAACACGTGTGTTTTATTTTGTCTCTTTTGAACTTTATTTAGAGTAAACCTATACCCCAGATACAAAATCACTGGCTTTCCTCTTTTTGATTCCACAATCTCCATGGTTGTTAAAAATTCAATATTATGCTCAGGCGGTTGTTGTTTCACTAAGTAATAAGTATGTACTTAACATAATAATCTACCCGAAGCAGGTAATTATATATTATACCTCCTTATTGAAACTACCTGTGGTGGGGTGGCACTCCTTAATTACCTATTTCATTGGCCTAGTTGACGAAACAGGAACTTTTTGTGGAATATTGGGGTTTAGTGTTTATTTAAAATAAATAAACTAACCTAACGTAACTTAATCCTGAACTAAAAAAGTTCTTGTCAATTCTTCTGAAACAAATGTTAAATAAGCATAAATAAGAAACAATATTTTAACATGTGACCCAAAGATTTATTATAGAATTCCTTAAAACTTTTACATATAATTAAATAATTTTTATGTAGAAGTACATACCTAGAAAGAATTATGGTTTTATAATACCATTTTCCTATATTTACGCTTATATAAAAAAAAGTTGTTTCCGAGAAAGCCATAAAGTACGAAGTTTTGTACCGTGACCGGACCGAAGAGTGTTCACATTATCGGTTTTTTGTCAACGGTCCAGTCAAGGTCCGATCAAAATATCGTTGGAAAGAAATACCGCGACAAATTGACTGGACCGTGACTTGACCGTTTCATATAGGGTGAATGTTTTAATTTAAAATACATGCTACAATATTTGTCTGGACCGTGGCCGTACCTTTTAAATTTTTATTTTTAAACAAATTTCGTGGATTAGGGTCCTTGCCGCGACGTTGAACATTTTGCGTCGGAAAATAGTAAATTCCCATATCTCTTTCCGTACCGTCGCGTTGTTTTGAGTAATTCTAGATTTGAATTTGAACGCGAGGGAATTTAATCGGTGGGGATTGTATGTCTCGGTCCTTTTTTATTACTGGTGGTAAACCAGATAATATGATACGGCTTCTGTTAGATAAATAGGTAGCCTTATTGTATCGTTATCTGAGTGAAATTAACCCTTAACTGTTTTAACCGTTTTACCGCCTCAGCTACACTGAGAAAAATAAATTTCGGATAAATTATTATTCGTAGTGGTAGGACCAATTTGTTTATACAACACTATAATATTCGTTGAAAAATTCAACTGTGTAAAGTTGAAAGTACCATGAAAAAAAAGGCTAATATAGTTAGGTGTTTTTTTACCACTACACTGTTACATCTTGTCCTATGAATGTGCTATTTTCTATCGTTAGATGTCATAGTACCAGACATCACTTGTCATATCGTATATCTTACCAAGACGTTACAGTTAGCTATACGAATACCATGGTATTTGGCGATGTATACTTTGACGTAATTAATAGTTTTTAAAATGTAATTTGTGCAAATGAGTGTTAATAGTAGTGTATTGTAAAGCTGGTTGCCTGTTGCAACGGAAACAAACAAAACTGAATTTCAAAATTTCCAAGAGAAAACGATTGTTTTTTATTCTTTTCTTGCAAACACCTATTTCGTTTGCAAGACAACAACTACATCTGCATTTCATAAAATTATCAGTTTAGGTATATTGAACGCATTATATATGCAAGAGGGAGTTGTTGTATCCCGCGACTATGTCGCGTTCTTAAATTGGGCTGTACACGCTCACTTCCAAGCAAGTAACCAGTACACACTTTTTGAGAACAACTTTATTTCTTATTACTTACACTTAACTTAATTTATACTTAACACTTAACTTAAAATAAAAAATAGAAAAGACGTAGAAAATGTGGTATGTTGCAAGAACAGAATAAGAGTTAGAACTCCTCGAAATTTGGTACCTGCTCCCTTTTATAGGGACGCTAGAGAAAGCGCCATTTAGGACACTTCTCAGAAAAGTTTCAAGTACGATGCTAATTTTATAGCACCAAGTGCACAATGTTTGGCTTCGTTTTACAACGGCAAAAAATACAAGAAGTAAATATTACATTTTCTAGTTAAGTTTAAATCTTGATATTTGTTTTTAAATAATGATATGGGATATTTGATGATTACCTAATGAGATATGGAACGCTTATTAAACTAATAATTAATATGTGGAATATAACAATTGCAAGAAACTAAAATGGGAATGGGCCGGCCATGTTGCTCGTATGGAGGATGAAAGATGGACAAAAAAGATAATAACATGGAAAGGCCCATTAGGTAAGAGACGAAGAGGAAGACCAATAGAGAGATGGCTCGACGAAAATTATGAGAACAGCGGGACAAAACTGGATAGAAAAAAGCAAAAGATAGAGACAAACTGAGAAAATGGAGGAGGCCTTCACTCAGTAGAGAGGTCCTTAGTAACACCAGTGATATTTCCATGTAAAATAATAATATTAAAAAAAATAAAAAAATCAAACCGATCAAGTATCTTAAGTTCAAGTATAACCATATTCNGTTAAGGATTTAATCTGATTTCTGCGACATTTACAAATTACACAAAATATTATTATAAAAATAATGAATAAAGTAAGAGCAGCAGAATAAGTTACAGAATTTCGTATAAAAACAGATCTTTTTTTCGTGTAATTGTTCGAAAATGTCTTTTAATCTTAGACTGGCGATTCCCAGATCGTCCAGCGAGGATATTGTGCTTTTGTAGTTCTGTGATAGATGTGGCAAAGTGATGTTTCCCAAATTTTACCTTTCTTCTTCCTCACAACAGTCCTCCACTACGTTTATGGTCGGGATGAAATTCAAAAGTGTGGTTTTGTTGTTGTACGAATGAAAGGGAACCAACCTAACGTCAGTGCCGTAGCCCATACAGTTCACATTCAACGTTATACTGCCCGTTTTGTACAAATTTACACTTACTGGACTTTTAGCGTTTACACAATTTACCGTTAAAGTCTCTTTATCATCGACGATCACATATAACCACGTATTAGTTTTGTTGATACGATGCCAAATATTTTGTTTTAGTTTGGTTATTCTATAGTCACAATATTTAAAAGCGTCTTTCTTATTGTTGTATAGACCAATTTCACAAATTTCTGAATTTAAAGTTAACCGTGCCGGCTGTTTTTGCTTACAGAGTCTCTCATTCTTGAGTGCCTTACACTGCTCAAGTTCATTTTGACTTATCGGAACAAATAATTGTTTCGTTTTATCAATAGCGAGGTGTGATGTGGTAGGCTGAATGAAAATATAGGCGTCTGATGAATCCAGTTTCGATGGCAAACTCTTCATCTCGTACTAATGGAATTTTTATGGCTATGATGAGGTGTTGATTTACAACAGCGATATCGGTGTCCACGATGTCCAACAGTAGATGATAGCTTCTTGTCGAGATAAATATAGGATAACGAAGTCCAGGGGGTAAAAATGGAAGGGTTTTTTGGATTTCTAGTATTAAGTTTGAGGGATTAACAAGAAATGGATGAATTTGACCTGCTCGTGTCATGGTTAGCCCGTTTATTAAATTCTGAATATCATTTTGGAATTGAATTACTAACTCAGATACAAGTTGGCATGTTCTAAAAATTTAACATTGATATCAAGTTTTTGGGTTAAATTGAACATTTGAGCGTAAAGTTGAGTTGAAAAATTTTCCAACGTAACTAAATTTTTCTGAACGAGTTGTTCATTATGTATTATGTTGCTTAGTGTTTGATTAACTACATGAACGGTATTCTGCATAACTGATGTTTGTTTGCTCATTAATTCATGCATTTCGCGTTCGTTATTCGCAATTTCTGCAATGGTCTTATTATAATATACGGCGTCACCAGCGTCTGCCGTCTGCGTCGGTGAACATCTACACCTACTAGTTCTTGTGCAATAGTAACTTGAGCGTTTATTTTCGCCATAAGTTTGTTTGTATTATCAATGTAATTACCGCAAACGGAAGTTATTTTTTTCTTTAATTCATTACAAATGTCTACCGTTCTTTTATTGTACTTTTCCAGCCTTTTAAAATTTTCAATATATGGTAGTATGTTAAAACGAGTTAATAGTTTCCATTGGTCGTTATAAAATTGAACAGTTGCTAAGTTTTCAAAATGTATTCCAGGATTGTTTTCAATTGTTTCTATAGCGAACGAATTTTCGGTCAAAGATCCGTTAACACGGGAATGAAAAAATATTAAACCTAGGATGAGATACATGTCCTGGAAAAGATTAACTTATTTAATAGTTTGCATTTTATGAGGTTAAACATAAATTTTAATTTAAATTGACGTGTTTTAATTATTCAATGTACGGTTTTAATCTATTGATATGGACTGTGATATTGCTATTATCCTTTCTTATAATATAATTGACGTCCGATTTTCTACCTTTTATTTCGTAAGGTCCTATCCAAAAAGATGATAACTTTCTTGACCGACCTCTTTTAACACTCGGGTCATGTAAGAGAACCAAATCGCCTATATTAAATTTACGAACCCTAGTATTACGATTGTAGTGCACTTTGGAATTCTCTTTAGCTAACATTGTTTTATCACGGGCAATGCCCCAGGCCAGTTGCAATTTATATTTTGTATTTTGCACGTAGTCATCAAAAGTATACCGCGTGTCGGGTAATTTTTCTATTGAACTGGGTAATATGGGTTTACGGCCATATATGAGCTCATATGGGTTATAACTTGTCGATGTATGGGGTGTCCTGTTATAGACAAATGTATACTGATCCAACCAACAGTCCCAGTCAGCCTGATCTTTATTAATAAAATTCTTTAAATATTCGGTTAAACTACGATGTGATCTTTCGATTTGCCCGTTAGCTTGTGGATGGTATGGTGTGGTTTGAATTTTTGTGATTTTGAAAAGTTTACAAACATTTTTAATAACTGAACTAAGGAAATTCGTTCCCTGATCGGAAACCAACGTTTCAGGTACGCCCAACTTACAAATAATTTTAGAAACTAAACATCGGGTAACTGTAATAGATTCTTGATTTTTCATGGGGATAGCTTCAGAGTATTTTGTAAGATTATCTTGGAAAGTTAATATATATTTATTGCCGTTTTCCGTAAGTGGGAGAGNAACGTTTCAGGTACGCCCAACTTACAAATAATTTTAGAAACTAAACATCGGGTAACTGTAATAGATTCTTGATTTTTCATGGGGATAGCTTCAGAGTATTTTGTAAGATTATCTTGGAAAGTTAATATATATTTATTGCCGTTTTCCGTAAGTGGGAGAGAACCGACGATATCAGTAAAGCATTTTTGTAATGGACGAAAAGAAGTATCCGAAATTATCATAGGGGATTTATATATGCGCGTTACTTTATTTCACTGACATTTGTCGCATCTTTTGATAAACTTATGAATATCACGTTTCATTTTTGGCCACCGATGATACTGTTTTATTCGTTTATAAGTTCTATTAAAATCTGTGTGTCCACCCACCGGTGTGTCATGGAACTCATCAAGAATTTTGTTAATTTTATCGTTCGTATATTCTTCGGGGTTGTCATAGATTGAAATTTCTATAGAAGTATTTTTGAAAATGAATCGCAGAATTGCGCGTATCTCTTCAAATGACAATTTAACAATACAGAAAATAGATTTATTGATAGTTAAACTAACGATATTATTATTTAAACAAATGTCCCTGATTTTATTCATTCATTCATTCCCAGAAATTCTCACCTGTTATAGAGTCGCAATTTTTATTCACTATAACTAAATTAATTATATTTTTTATGTGTATCTGTTTTATAAAAATGTCTCCCACATTAAGATTTCTAACTTCTTCATCTAAATTATAATTATATGTTGATTCTAAAATTGGAGTAATTGTGTTAATAGGTGTGTTCTCTTTTGCAACAANTTATTCACTAAAACTAAATTAATTATATTTTTTATGTGTATCTGTTTTATAAAAATGTCTCCTACATTAAGATTTCTAACTTCTTCATCTAAATTATAATTATATGTTGATTCTAAAATTGGAGTAATTGTGTTAATAGGTGTGTTCTCTTTTGCAACAAAATTTAGAATGTGACTAGAGGATGAATTGAGAATATTTCCTGTTATTTCAATAACTTTAAGGTTCTGTATGATCTGTTTTCCTAAGACGTCTTTAAATTGTTCATAGTTAACAGATTTTTCTAATGAGTTTACTTCATAAGGGAGCCTACTAAGCGCGTCCGCGTTAACGTTCATTTTACCAGCTTTGTATACGATTTCGTAATCATACTCTTCGAGGGCTAATCTAAATTTGAGTAAACGACTTCCAGGGTCTTTCACGTTAAACAACCAAACTAAAGGTTTATGATCGGTAACGATGGTGAATTTCCTGCCGAAAAGGTATGGGCGAAAATGTTTCGTAGCCCAAACAATGGCTAAGAGCTCCTTTTCGGTTGTACTATAACTAATTTCTGCCTTGTTTAATGCTCTACTACAGTAAGCAATAGGTAAATCTTCGCTTATTTTGCCCTGAGATAAAATAGCGCCAATTCCAGTTTGACTCGCGTCAGTAGTTAATACAAAGTTTTTATTAAAGTCGGGATACTGTAGTATGGGTTTGGTTGATAAAAAGTGTTTTAAATTTTGAAAAGACTCGTGACATAAGTCTGTCCACTGATATTTTACATCCTTTCGAAGAAGTTTAGTAAGAGGTAATGTAATGGATGCGTAATTCTTTACAAAGCGCCGGTAATAACCGCAAAGGCCAAGAAATGATTTTAATTCCTTTACGTTTTTAGGAACGGGATAATTACGTATGACTTCTGTTTTGGAAGGGTCTGGCTGTATACCAGTATTAGTAATAAGATTTCCTAGATAAGTGACCTCTTTTCTCAAGAACTCACATTTAGATGGTTGAAGTTTTAAATTCGCGGATCGAAGTCTACTAAAAACATTTGCTAATTTTTCGTTATGGTCTTACAAGCTGCTACCGTATACACAGATGTCGTCTAGATAAATGAAACATTTAGAACCTCGAAGACCGGAAAGAACCGAGTTCATTATACGTTGGAAAGATGAAGGGCTTGTCTTAAGACTAGTGTTGCCCAAACGCAAGAACAAGACGAGACTTAGCCAGTCTTGGTCTTGGTCTTGCGCCAATACACCTGGTCTTGGTCTTGGTCTTGCGCTCCCAGTCTTGGTCTTGGTCTTGCAGCAAGAGTCTTGCAAGTCTTGCAATTACCTATTAGTCTATTACTATTTATTAAAGTTTACTTTAAATCCTAGAAAAACGTATTAGAATTGGAACATTGTGAGCTTGAATGAATATAGCCATAGTAAAGATCAAGCAGATTAATAAATAACTGAAGATTTGATAAGAAATTCGAAAAATCAACTGACCTATATGTCGTTTTCCATGGAAGTAACTGTTTCTTAATAAACATTTATGATTTATAAGCTTACATTTGCTAAAACATGTCCTAGCTGCAAGACGCAAGAGTCTTGCAGGCTATGTCTTGTTCTTGCTCAAGTCTTGCACGGTCAGTCTTGGTCTTGGTCTTGCTAAAAATACGCGGTCTTGTTCTTGGTCTTGGTCTTGCAAAAACGCAAGAACAAGACCAAGACTGCAAGACCAAGACTGAATTTGGGCAACACTACTTAAGACCCATAGGCATAGTATTGAATTCCATATGACCGAATTTGGTGCTAAAAGCTGTTTTCTCTTTATCCGACTCAGCTAAGGGAATTTAATAAAAACCGTTCGCAAGATCAAGAGTGCTAAAATATTGACTCCTACCTAACTGATCAAATATATCTGCTATAGATGGTAGAGGATAAGCATCTCCTATGGTGATATCGTTTAGCTTTCGATAGTCGACTACCAATCGCCATCTTTTATTGCCGAAAGCATCTGGCTTTTTCGGGACAAAAAGAAATCTGTTTGGTTTACTTACAATTAGAAGACATTATCATACTGGGAAGAACCTCGGAGGTTAACTTCCGATACGTGAACGAAGTCTTTAATAAATTGACAATCCCTAGAAATGCATTCTGTTTAGCAAACAAGTACTATGCCTAGGTCATGTTACAACACTGGAGGGAATTAATACCGACTATGACAAAACGAATACCATACTAAGTTCATTCATACCAAAAGTTTGACACTAACATAGAAACTGTTAAAAACTTTGCTCCCAGAGTTTTCCCTTATTCTTACATTATGTACGTCTTCGATTGTATTGGAGTTACCAGTTGGGAGGAAAAATGTAGCGATATAGTGATCTTCCATAGTATGTGTCGGGTATTGGCGATGTCTTGCCTTCTGACTTTTATCACTTCGAAATTAAGACGAACTGGATTTCCTCAAGTTTATATTTACACAATTTATGCACTCTTAATTTGACTATTTACATGAAAGCGTAACTAACCTCAACGTGCTAGGCACGTTACCATAATCGAATAAAATAATTCGAAGTAGTCTGTATTCTGTCGAAACTGCCAGACGCGGATCGCGATTTCGATCTTTTTGAATCTCATCAGCGCGTCACAGACAGCTCCAACAGAACACAGACCAACCATTACCTGCTGTCTTAACAGCGCGTTTTAGAAAATACTACAAATGGCGCGGCAAACGCCATCTGTGGCACGATGCTACATTTAAGGATTACGTATGCTCCAACAATGTCCATTTAAATATATGGATATTTACTTGCTGAAACGAATCCCGGACATTGTTGGAGCATACGTAATCCTAAAATGTAGTATCGTGTCACAGATGGCGTTTGCCGCGCCATTTGTAGTATAGATATCCACAAGTGGACCTTGTTGGAGCATACGTAATCCTAAAATGTAGCATCGGGCTACAGATGGCGCTTACTGCGCCATTTGTAGTATTTTGTAAAACGCACTGTTAAGACAGCAGGTAACAGTTGGTCTGTGTTCTGTAGGAGCTGGCTGCAACGCGCTGATAGGATCCAAAAAAATCGAAATCGCGATCCGCGTCTGGCTGTTTCGACCGAATACAGACCACTTCGAATTATTTTATTCGATTAAGCTAACGTGCCTATCACGTTGAGGTTGGCTACGCCGGGATTCGTTTTCAGCAAGTAGATATCCACACAAGTGGACCTTGTTGGAGCATACGTAATCCTAAAATGTAGCATCGTGCTACAGATTGCGTTCACTGTGCCGTTTGTAGTATTTTCTGAAACAAACTGTTAGGACAGCAGGTAAAAGTTGGTCTGTGTTCTGTCGGAGCTGCCTGCGACGCGCTGATGAGATCCAAAAAGATCGAAATCGCGATCCGCGTCTGGCAGTTTCGACAGAATACAGACCACTTCGAATTATTTTTATAAAATAAGTATTATTTCTAAAAACACAGATCTCAATTATTTCGGAGAATATAGGAAAATAATCTTCATTAATACAAGTAACAAACGTGCTCTTTTGAAAAGTCGTAACCAATATAGTTACAGAATTGGAACCTATTATTTCACGTTCACTGATGCTGTTACTTTCAATGTAAATTTTAAGATCAGAATAATAAACTTTTGTTTGTAAATTGACAAGAGTAAAGCATTTACCATATTCCGGAGTTAAAGACAAATTTAACATTTGCCATTCATGCCACATGTGCTCTTGGTGCCGAAACGCTAGTGTTTTACATATAGATTTATAATTTTTTAAATTATGGACTAAAGTTTTAAAGAAATTGTGTTTTGCCTCGAATCTTAAACAACATAATCCTACTATTAAACTAATAATTAATATGTGGAATATAACATTCCCTCCCCCTTGGGAAGAATCGAACACTATCCTTAGATATTAGCTTATCTAAAACCTAGAACGAAACTATAAAATCATTGGTTAATAAGAAAATTTAGAAAGCACTGTAAAATGAAAATACTCAAGAAGTTGTGGATCTACGAGATCTAATGGGTGCTAAAATTCGATTTTGATTACCAGATACATTTTCCGTTAGAGACGANAAAACAGGAGAAAATGCTATGTAGACTATTTCAAGGAGTAATTTAATAACAGTAAATTTTGGTTTGTTAGAATCCGAAAGAGAACTAATTACATCTGATAAAATTAAAGGTAAATATTTAATTAAGCATAAAGTCTGGACAGCCCTTTGACCAATTAAGTGTACTTTTTTATCTAAAGAAATAGGGCTAGTTTTGTTTAGACGTTCATTGATGCCAAAATTGAATGACGCCATTTATTTCGTTAATTGTTATCAAATTTTGTGAAACAATACATTTCAAAAATAGCTTGATTTCCAGTTGAACGACATCTTCTAATAAGTCGTGCATAACGTCTACGGACGGATTTTCAAAAAGTTTAAAAAAATTTAAATCGTTAAGTACACTTCGACATTTGATACCAAAAATATTCGACGTTTTTGGATTTAGTGAAGCTAACATACGACAATGTTCTTCATATGAAGTATTTGTTCGTAATAAATTATTGTTCTGAGTTGTCATAGATCTAGATTCTTCCCTGGTTGCTAAACAGATTCGACAAAAATGTTGTGCCGTAAATGACTCCACCATTCCATACAATTGGTTACCCCCCAAATTGTCAAAACTAAAGGCAACTAGCGTTCCTTTTATGTTTTCCTTCAAATAAGAATCAAAGACACCAGTAGATTCAAGTTCTTGCAGATCTTTTACAATTGGTTCAAGCACAGAATTTATACCAAATCGTTTAAAATCAAGACTGTAAAACAAACCAACTAAATGGATGTTGAGAAGCGCTGAATTAAAATGTGGCGGTAAGTTTCTTACAACCATATAGATTGCCCCAATTTTATGCCCCCCTGTTTTGGAACCGAGTGGGTTTACACTCTCAAACTCGTCAAAAAACATATGCAATTGTATAGAATTTTTCTGTTTATTAAACAAGAAATTTTGTTTATATTGCACACCGTCATTAAAAGAAGAAATTTTGTTACCTATATTTGAAGCTTGAGTAGACAAAATTTTGGAAAATGATTCATTATTTAAAAGAAAAGACAACGTTTTTAAAATTGGTACATAAGTAAAATAGGATATAAAAGGAACTTGTTCGTACTCAGAATTTGATTTATTCCAAACTTGATCATATCTGGTTCCTAAGGGAATTTGAATTGGTTCAACAATGACCTTTTTAAAGTGTTTTTCTCTTCTGTATTTTGATCGAAACTCGAAAAAGCATCTCTTTACTTCCGCAAGATCTTCATTTGAAACATTACTCAGTAAATTTAAATTAAGATCTAGTATTACCTGTATAGTTGAATTGGGCAGACTTAAAGCATGTAATTTAGAAACATAAGAAAAATTTGTTCATGCAATGATAAATTTGAATTATTTTTTATTAACGCGTTATTCACATCAGGAGTAGGAGCACGCTCCTTCTGTGGTTGTAGTGTTTTATTGTAAGCATTATCAATATTTTCAACTTTTGGAATACATCTTTGTAAGTGTCGTCGATATCCACTAAATGTTGAATATATAGATGAACAAGAAGGGCAAACTTACTGTAAAGTGGAACCTTTATAAATGGCGTCATTATTTCTTAAATGTTTTACCAATTCTGTAATTGTTTGGGATATAGTTTTACACAAATAGAAAGAATACATAATTGGAATAAAATCAAAACAATTCACTTAACTCTTCAACTTTACTCAAAAATTTGGCTTTTAGCTCTATCATCCTATTTATTGGTGTAATTATTTCCATGTTATAAAAGAAAAATTGTAAAAAAAGTGTCTCAGAGATCGCTCAAAATGTATATCAAAAACGAAGTGCACTTTAAAACACAAATCTAAAGCGGTAAAAACGTTGTTTTTTGAGCACCTCAATATATTTTGGTCAAAGACAACGTAATAATTTGAAATGTTAAACTTACTATTTTCCACGGCTAAAATGAATGGTTAATTAGTAGTTTTAACTTTAAGAGTTTTTCCAGAGGCACTTGAGTGTTCTGGAAACAAATTAACCGTGAAAACG
Organism: Agrilus planipennis; assembly: GCF_000699045.2. Classification (NCBI taxonomy): domain Eukaryota; kingdom Metazoa; phylum Arthropoda; class Insecta; order Coleoptera; family Buprestidae; genus Agrilus; species Agrilus planipennis. The sequence goes on along the minus strand of NW_020438967.1, from coordinate 64,312 downwards.
CTTTACTATCACTTTCTTTTTTCGTGAGTTTTGCCGCAGTAGGTGCTAGAAGATGCACCAATAGGCAGATAGATTTTGTTGCACAATTCCAATCTAAAAGAAATGATTTTAAGAATAGGTCCAGCTGTTTAATATAATAGACAAGCCTATATACAAAGATAATAATAAATAATAAATTATAATATGTACAGGGTGTCCCATTTGTAATAATTAAAAAAAAAACATGGCTTCCTGACACAAAATACAACAAAAAAGTGTTATACAATTTTTCAATCCAGTGACAATTGAGCTCGCAAATCGTTTTTGTAAATTTGAACGTACAATTTGTTTCATAACGTGCCTGGATCTAGGCGACTAACGTCGCTCAGCTGATCTAGTGTGGATGTAAAAAGTACTTATCGGGAAGAAGCCGAATGCACTTCCACCTTGTAAAAAAAAGTGAAAGTGAAAAACAAAAGCGTACCTTTTATAAAAAATGTTGAAATTGTTCGCCATTCACTTCAATGCAACACTGACAGCGGCGTACCCAATTCCTGCGAATTTTGGCGCAGATACCGGGAATATTTCGAATTATACGATAGACATTGGTAAAGCAACCCACCACCAACTGACGGTTGAATAAGAACCCTACTAGAATGCACTGTCACACTACTAATTGTCCTTATTGTAATAGTCTTTCACGAAATGACTACTAAATAAATAAACTAACAATAACAAACAAGTAAATTCCACAACAATCCAAAGCAAACTGAACAACCTGTTAGAAACTACGACATTATGTGTATTTATTCGAGTCACTTCCAGCAGTATAATTATAGGAGGTTATAACCAACTTGGTCCTCCTGGACACATCCTTGTATTACTCCACGTGGGGTTAATGATCTCTGCCAGGCAAAATTAATGTCAGACCGACCAGTTTAACACATGTGATTGGTCAAAGTAGGTCTGCATCTTGTCTCAACTTTTACAAACATAACACATAATTGTTTTCGTACACTAGTGCGTTATGTTACTGACTTTATGAAACGCTGAGTTGACAGGGTTGTTTGTATACCGCTTCTAACTATTCCGTAGTCATTATAATTTCTTTTCTATTTAAAATAACAATACACGACGTCATGGGCTACATTAGGTCCACCTCTGTTTACGATCATGGGATTTTCGATTGTGATAGGTACGTAGTTTTTCTAACATGTTCAGTCATCTAATGGACCTTAACGCAAGTGCATTTTCTTCGTTTGATCCGTAAGTTAATACAAAACATAAGCAATAACATAACCCCAAAAAGCAGCTGATTCTGGCCTACTGAAGGTTAAATTTTTCTACCATCAGCTGACAATCGTAATTAATTTGCGATTGTCCAGGGCCGGCATCAAAACTGTTATAATTTTATAATTTTTTGTTTTATTTCCAAAGTCAAAAGTGTTATAACATTTTATGTTCCAAATGTCCGTAGGAATCTGTGGTATAAATACTAATTATTATAACTGGGACACTCTATATAGTAAGTATGCACTCACCGTCACTATCTTCCGACTCTCGGAGTAATTTAGAATCTAATCGTAATGTCGTCGTTTTATAAACCCAAGTGATGATTGGTACATATTTTTCAAAAATAGTTTCATTAATTTTGTCGAGAGTTGGAAACATTAACGAAAATGAAGAAAATACCACAAATGGCGCGGTAAATGCCATCTGTAGTACGATGGTACATTTGAGTATTACGTATACTCCAACAAGGTCCATTTAAATAATGGATATCTACTTGCTGAAACGAATCCCGACGTAGCTAACCTCAACGTGATAGGCACGTTACCATAATCGAATAAAATAATTCGAAGTGGTCTGTTTTCTGTCGAAACTGCCCGAACTGTTGGAACATACGTAATCCTCAAATGAGGCATCGTACTATAGATGACGTTTACCGCGCCATTTGTGGGATTTTCTAAAACGCGCTGTTAAGACAGCAGGTAAAAGTTAATCTGTGTTTTGTCGGAGCTGTCTGCGACGCGCTGATGAGTTCCAAAAAGGTCGAAATCGCGAATAACAGCGTATATTCTGTATATATAATAACATTTACATAATTTAATAACATAAACCGACCTGCGTTCTAAATAGGTTTAATCCGTAGTATTGCGCAATGTTAGTAAATTAAACTGTATAAGTAAAAAAAAGTAGATAGGTATACCCTCATTTTGGCGATCAGCAAACAAAGAAATAATGACCCCAATAGGACAAATTCTTAAAAAATGCGCCAGAAAGTCCTTATCACCTACTGCTCCTTCACAATCACGTGTCTGGAATTGAATTTTAGAAAGTTGAGGGAATGTCTTCACAGCTGAAAGTTGTGGCAATGTAAAATACTTCGTAGATGTGCATCCCTTTATATATACATATGTTTATATTTATGAGTGTTGCATTTTCGAAATACCTAATACTTATTATTTATTGAACTGTAACTTACGGTTAAAACATAAAGAAGCAAAAGCCTAATACTACTACTACTAAGACGAAATACAGTGATACAGATACCTGATTATTTTTGTATAAACCAGAGTTGCTTAGGTAAAAATTGATAAGTAACTATTATTTTTTGGTAATAAGTACCTAATAGCTTTAAAACGTCGTATTCTGGACTCGACAACGTTGCTATTTTACTTCTTCATATTTAAGTTTTATGTAATAAGGTTGTATTTCACAATCGTCTATTTTATTCTACAAATAAAATTCATATAAAAATAAAAAGTTATTTTGGAATTGCAATCACGCATTAAACGGATGTAAGATCATTTAAGAAAACGCGTCAGAAAAAAAATGGAATTGTTAACTTTTTAGTTTCAAAATAGTAATTATGAGATATAATTCTGAAGTTACATGTACGTATAAAAGACAATAATCAAATTAAACAAAAATCTACTTATTCCAGAAACCAACAATGGAAAAAAATTGCTCTGCGTTATTTAAATAAGAAAAAATTTAGAGTCGATATTATTCTTCCAAATATTTTTTACCCTAATATGCACGCATATTTTAAATCATACAACACAAATCTTATAAATCGAATCCTTTCCAACATAAAATAATAAAANCTCGGCAGTTTTAAATTATGGGACACGAGCATGTAAAAACATTGAAATATAAACATAAACAGTCTGGAGTTTCGAGGCCAACGCTATCGAAAGGGGTTTGGTGCTTTTTGAGGGATCATTCTGATATAGTCTTTTCGAATATACAGTCTAATTATTTTTTCTAATTAGTAAGAGTTTCATTAATTTTGTTATTTTAAGAAAAAGGAAAAAAATAAAGGTTTTTAAATTCTTCGTTGTGAGTGTTATTGTTATTGATATAATTATCTAACAAAGCAGCGGTGGGATTCCCAAAAAAAGGAATTAGTGTATTCATTTTGTGCAAAAAAAAAGGGGCTGGTGGCAACTATGAATAGACGACCGAAACGCGGTCAGCGCCAGGACATTGACAGTGAACCTCCAATACGTCTACCTCGGATGAACCTTGATGAGCAGGGTGAATTGGAGCAACCTGACACCAATGTTAGTACCCCGGAAGAGACTGGTACCCCAACAATAGAGACAACAGGTAGTAGTGACTTACAAAATATGTTAGTCGAGGCCAGAGTTGAAATTGCTGCCTTGAGAAGCCAGCTTGTAACGTTTGGTAAACAATTTTTTGAAGCCGCAACCTACCGTGCTGATTTGGGTCAAAAATTAATAAGTTAAAATTAAATTTGTCTCAAGAACAAATTGTTGACTGTATTATTGAAGGCATAACAGACCCATCAACTAAATTAACCATAAAGGCGGCCCGTTGTACTACTTTTGTTGAACTATCAGAATATGTTACAAATTTTCCTTGTACTTCAAAAGTGTCCGGTCAAAGATTTAGTTTAAGACCCGAGACTAAATTTACAGCCGGAGTAGACGGAAATCGACAAAGCGATATAGTGTGTTATGTTTGTAAGGAAAACGGCCATAAACGTATACAATGTCCTAAATATAAAAATTTTAGGTGCATTTTTTGCAATAAATCAGGTCATACTGTGGAAAATTGTAGATTTAAGCGTAGGGAACGTGAAGGGAAAAGTGACAAAAAGAAATATGTTAATTACGCTGGACAAATTTTAGGTAACAAATATCAAAAAAGAGCTAAAATTAGAAAACAACACGTAGACTGTATTATTGATATGGGAAGCGAATCGACGCTAATGAAATACTCAGTTGCTCGAAAAATGAATTTACCAATTATTCGCCTTAATGAAAATATATATTTATCCGGTTTTAATGGCTCACAAGTAGTTGTTAGACATAAATGTTTTGAAACAATACAAATTGAGGGAGTTAAAGTAAAAACGGAAATTTTATTAGTAAACAACCAAGACCTAATTTTTGATTTATTAATTGGTCAAAATTTCCTTGATCACCCGTCTGTATTGCTGATCAATAGTGGACAATACTTAGTTATTACAACATTGCCCATCGATACCGATTTATCGCTAAATATGATAAATAAATATTCTGTAAATTTTGTGAAGGTTACCGAGCTCATAAACCAGAATGCTGATGTATGTAGTTTCTCGTGCGGTGACATTTCATTGGCGGAGAAAAACAAACTCCAACAGCTGCTATTAGGCTACAAGGACCGTTTTTGTTTTAAGACAAGTGAGTTGGGGAAGACTAATACGACACAAATGACGATCAAGTGCAACACTGATAAACCAATAGTTTACCGTCCGTACCGTTCATCAATTTCGGAGAGAGAGGAAATAAAGTCAATTATAAACGACTTATTATCAAATAACATTATACGCCCGTCTCGTTCTCCATACGCTAGCCCAGTTCTGCTAGTTCCAAAAGGGGACGGTGGGAAACGATTATGCGTGGACTTTCGAGCTTTAAATAAAATAACTGAAAAAGATAAATTTCCTCTCCCTCTAATTGATGATCAAATAGACCGACTGGGAGGCCATAAGTATTTTATTACCCTTGACCTCGCCCAGGGGTTTTACCAAATACCCCTTTCAGAGTCGTCAATACCAAAGACCGGGTTCGTGACCCCAGACGGGCATTATGAATTCTTACGGATGCCGTTTGGACTCGCAAACGCACCGAGCGAATTTCAACGTTTAATGACGGAAGTATTAGGAGACTACATAAACACGATTGCACAAGTTTATATTGATGACATTATCATACCTGCCAAATCCTTTGACGAAGGTATGGACAGATTGATAAAAATATTAGACCGACTAAGACAGCATAATTTGACACTAAAATTGTCCAAGTGTAAATTTTTTTTCACACAAATAGAGCATCTGGGTAGAGAAATTTCAGAGTTGGGAGTAAAACCTGGACTAAAAAGACAGAGGCCGTACGAAATATGCCAATACCTAGTAACGTTAAACAATTACGTCAATTTCTTGGATTGGCAGGTTATTTTCGTAAATTCATAAAAGATTTCGCATTCATCGCCGAACCGTTAACGCGATTGTTACGCGAGAACACTACATGGGAGTTTAAACAGGAGCAATTAACTGCTTTTAACCGTCTCAAGGAATTATTAAGTGATAAGTCGGTTTTAAAAATTTTCGATAGACACTTAAAAACAGAAGTGCATACAGACGCTAGTAAGGTGGGAATTGCTGGCATCTTATTTCAACTAGATGAAAATAATAAGAAACATGTGGTAGCTTATTTTAGCAGACAAACGTCTATTCCAGAAAAGAATTATCATTCATATCAGCTATCTATATTAGGTACACGGTTTACGTTTAAGTGACAGACTGTAGCTCTATAAGAAGTACGGCAGTAAAGAAGGATATAATTCCACGAGTAGCTAGGTGGTGGTTAGAGCTACAAGATTATCAGTTCGATATTCAATATCGATCTGGGTTAAAAATGAATCATGTAGATTGCCTCAGCCGTAACCCTCCAAACACAATATTGGGAGTTGTAAACATTACAGAATCGGAGTGGTTATTGGCAGCGCAACTTCAAGATGAGACAATTTGCATGATACGAGATATTTTATTAAATACAGAAAATAAGTCAACAAATAAACATTACTTTGATCAGTATCAAATCAAAAATGGGCTTGTATACCGTAAATTTGAAGACGCGTCACTAAAATGGTTAGTACCAAAATCTACTCGATGGCAAATTTGCAAACTCTTTCACGATGATATCGGACATTTTGGCATAGATAAAACACTATCGAAAATTCGGGAGAACTATTATTTTCCGAGAATGCGTAAATTCGTTACGAAATATGCATGCTTAAGTTGCCTTTATTACAAATCGCCGTCAGGAAAAAAACAAGGGCAACTGCATCCCATTGAAAAAATAGCAGTACCGTTTCACACGTTACACTTAGACCATGTTGGACCCTTCATTAAAAGCAAAAATAAAATCACGCAGATACTCGTTATAGTAGACGGTTTTACAAAATTTACCATCATAGAAGTTGTAAAAAATACAAAATAGAGATACGTGATATTTTTGGGGTACCAGTGTGTGTCATCACTTATCGGGGAGCCGCATTCACGTCCCACACGTTCAAAGAATTTTGCCGAAATCATGGAATTAAACAAATTCTAAACGCGGTTGCCACCCCACGCGCCAACGGTCAGTGCGAGCGCTTTAATCGCACAATATTTAACTCGTTGTCTGCCTTGAATGGAGGAATGGAAGATGGTATTTGGGACTCTCACATAAAAACCATACAAAGAGGTTTAAATACTACCGTGAATCGAGCAATTGGAATGACACCAACTGAATTACTTTTGGCACAAAATCTCGTTCGGCAGCTGAAAGTATTGTCCTGAGTGAAACTCAATATGACATAACTAAATTAGACTTGTCAGAAACCCGAACGAAAGTTAAAGCTCGATTAGATAAGGCACAGCAGAAACAAAAGGAGCAATTTGATTTAAGAAGGGCAAGAGCAACAAAGTACCCTGTGGGAACTCTTGTATTAATTCGAATTACTAGTGTCCCATCAACAGGCGAGAGTAAAAAGTTACATCCCAAATTTAAGGGACCTTTCAGAGTTGTGGCAATTTTGCCAAATGAACGATACGAAGTAGAGGACCTTAGGAATAGGAGAAAACAACGGTCTGTGGTAGCAGTAGACCACATGAAAGATGAGTAAGTGCATTAGGGCGGGGAAAATGTGCTAAGGTGAGAATGTTATTGAAATTTCTTTAGTGTCTTGTTTGAAATTTTGGAGCATGTTAACTGCTTGAATTTAATGTGCAAAAGTGGGTTAAAACATGTGAAACACTTGAAAGCGCATAGTTGCAAATGTGCAAAAGTGAGTTAAAACATGTGAAACACTTGAAAGCGCATAGTTACGAATGTGTAAGGGTGGGTTAGAAACACTCGCAAACACAAAAGAAAAAAAAAATAGGAAAAAGGTATGAAAGAGCAAAAGTGGGTAAGAAACGCTTGAAAGCTCATGGATGTGCAATATAGTATGTTACCAAAATTGCGCTGTTGGAAGTTATGTAAAACTGACGAGGAGCCTCTAACAAAATCGAGAATTAGGGACAACGTACATCTGACGAGAAATTCTTGTTGTTAATAACAAAATAAAATTGTATTCTCAGTTTATTACGTTTTTTTGTCAATAATGCAAATTATTTTTTACTATGTATATATATGTACACTATCTAACTATTTTTCTGCTTCATAATTTTTGTAAGTTTGATAGCTTTAGGTTTAAGTTCTTTTGTCTTTGTCCACATTTTTTTTCTTAAACTAGTCACTTAATTTATTATTTTATTTATACCTTCATAGTTGTTTCTATCCATGATTTTAACAATTTATTTTATGTATTATTTTATTTATATTGTGCGTCGTTTTAATTGTACTTTTACATAATTTTTACTGTGTAAATTACTGTGCCCGTGGATATTCACCAACCTTGTAGCGTTATATAAGCTAAACTTCTGTTATGTACTTAACTGACCTAGACACCTAGGTCTGGATTCATGAATTATTCGATTCTTATTAGTGTTTTTAATAATTGTAGCCTTTGAAGAAGCTCTATACCTGGCGGCGAAACGTTGGTGAACTTTCACCCTATTGGCTTTGATTTTTTATTTATAACTTAACCTACGGGAAGAAATTGGAATATATTAATATTAATATCCCCAACGATTCTATAATTTTTGTATTAATTTGTGCATCTAAGAAAGTCTCAAGATCTGTTTTATGTATGTAAGTTACGGAATCAGTAACTTAATGAGGAGTGGAGGTTTTAAGGTTATGAAATCAAACAATGCTTGATGCAGTAAAAACAACTGAATAACAAAACATATTTACAGATTAGCTGATGCTAATAAACTATTTACAAAGTGCTTATAACTAATTAATCAACCTCATTCAATACAATTGTCGTTAACCTTAATTAACAATACAGTAGTCTCTCTCTATAACGATTCTCCCTATAACGATAATTCCCCTATAACGATGTACTTTAACACCGATGTTTGGTCTAACATAAGAACAATGTAATTTACTCTCTGTATAACGATATCGCTCTCTCTATAACGATGTTTTCAGAACAATTGTGTTTGTTTACATGTCAATTTTAAAATAATGAGCGGGTGTTTATTTTCAACTTAACTCGCCCAACGATCAGTTCAATACTCAACGTCTTTTGTTTCCCGTTTTAGGCCATAGTGACGTGTGGCATTGAGCGCCTACCGCCTCTATCAATTGTTTTAGTGTTGCGTGTTTACAGTAAATTGAACTTTTGTGTGTGTACAATTGAAATGCTTCCAACAAAGCGTAAGGTGCTCACTGTCGAAGAAAAGATTTCTTTCATCAAATCAATAGAAAATGGCGAAAAACAAACAGATGTTGTTCGACGTACGGGGATTTCCCAGTCGACTGTGGCTACAATTTGGAAGGATAGGAAAAAGTGGCTTGATGCGGGAATAGAAATGGGAACCAAGAAAAAGATTCGTAAACCTCAGTATGACGATTTAGATCGCGCTATTCTACAGTGGTTTAAACAACAGCGTAACAACCACATTCCACTGTCTGGACCTGTAATCAAAGCAAAGGCGGAATTTTATGCTACGGAGCTTGGCATCGCTAACTTTAAGGCATCTGAAGGTTGGCTGAGTAAGTGGAAGCAGCGTCACAACATAAATTACGGGCAGATTAGTGGAGAGGCTCGTGACGTCGACAAAAACATTACAGACGACTGGCTGCAAAAAGTGTGGCCTGGTATGACAGCTCGATATTCGCCAGAAGATATTTTTAACGCTGACGAAACTGGATTATTTTACAAGATGACACCAAACAAAACATTGAAATTCAAGTCAGAAAAATGTATCGGAGGGAAATTATCAAAAGAAAGGATCACAATTTTGGTGGCAGCTAACATGACAGGTTCAGTAAAAAGAAAACTTCTGGTGATTGGCAAGTCTAAGAATCCACGTTGCTTCAAAAATGTTAAGCGTCTGCCTGTTAATTACCAAGCAAATAAGAGTGCTTGGATGACGTCTCAAATTTTTGAAGAAGAGATTCGAAAATGGGATTGTGAGTTGAAGGGCAAGAAAATTTTACTCTTGGTTGACAACTGCCCTGCTCACCCTGCAATACCCAATCTCCAGAACATAGAACTTGGATTTTTACCAGCCAACACAACAAGTATCCATCAGCCTATGGACCAGAGTGTCATAGAAAGTCTAAAAAGTCATTACAGGCGAAGACTTCTAATGGAACTGGTGGAGTCAAATGGACATTTTAGGCCAACTATCCTAGATGCTGTACAAATTATCAGCAGAGCATGGGCTGAGGTGACAGAGAAGACAATAAAGCACTCATTCAGGCACGCAGGATGGCTGGAAGACCCAGTACCAACAGAAGACGAAGACGACTTGTCTCTAGTTATTTGGGCCCAACAGTTGGAACTTCCAACAACTTATACGCCAGAGGAGTTACAGGATTACGAAAACATAGACGAGACAGTGGCTACAGCAGCAGGAGTTTCAGACGAGGACATTCTGAATGCTGTTCGTGTTGTTGTTGATGACGAAGATAGTGAGCAAGAGGAAATCGATCCAGAGCCGGAACCAGTCCCAACCCCTCTACAAGCCCTGGAGGCTGCTAAGGTGCTCCGCAAATTCTTTGCTCACCATGAAGAAGAGCCAACTGCGTCAGAGGATGCTTCGCGTCTTGAAGATAAAGTGAGGTCTATGCTTTGGAAGACCAAAAAAAAGCAAACAACATTGAAAGACTTCTTTAATTAAGCATTATGTAATTTTATTTGTGATTTTTTTATATCAATTTATCTTTTTTATCATTGTGCTTTTTCTTTGTTCATAGTACGGTCTTTTATTTTAAAGCATTACTTGATTAAAAAAATATTTCTCTCTATATAACGATCTCTCTCTATAACGATGAAAACATCCGGTCCCTTGAGAATCGTTATAGAGAGAGTCTACTGTATTTATATTGAGACAAGTTATACACGTGGCCTTTCTTTTCTCACACTCCCCCTCTCTCTCCCTCCTTCTTAGTTAGGTCTAGTCTCCTAGATGGAGTTAGATGACTAAGTTTGACGGCGCGTTCAAACTTACATGTATAGACATCACTTCTATATGTGTCAGTGGTAAAAATTGACTGCTTACTTTCAAGAAAAATCTCTGGGTGAATTGTCTTTTGTTTCTCTAATTCAACGATTTCGTGGTCATAGTTCCAAATTAATTTTATTTATAAGATTTGGTAGACCTACGAATGTTGACAGGGAACTAGATGTAGATGTTGAAGTTAAGTTGAATATTTTGATTTACTTCTTTAACCACCTTTTCCGGAATTTATGTATAAAAATATTACATCTGAGGTTACAAAAAAATGACGTAGGTCTTTAAAATATACATTAGGTAAATTACTGTTTTATAAAAAATAATATTTGCTGTTAAAAAGTGAAAGGTAAGAAAACTTCTAGTATTGTTAGCAGTCATTTAGATAACGATTAGTAAATTCCCTTTATCAGTAATTTCATATACAGAGTGTAAATATATTTTGATTGCAATTTATGTTTATATAGAATATTTAATAGATGTTATCTGACGAAAGATAGGTACATTTCACCTCCCTCTTTAAAGAAAAATTGGAAGGTTTTATAACAATTCTTTTAATTTTGCTGTTCCACTACTACTTCTTAATGATACTCTAGAAGTTGATTCCTCATTATCAATTGATTCTACAGAATCCATCTCGATGTCAATATCTTCATGTCCTACATTTTTTCTTCTATATAAATTTAAAGTTTAACAATTTATAAAATTTGTACAAGCATTACTACTGTCATGAGTGTGTCTACTATCTTTAAGTTTACATTTATTTTTTATTCTTAAAAAATGGCTTATAGCTTTCAAGGTGTATTGAAAACATCAGAAATATGTGATATTTACCTATCTATAATTGAATCTAAATATATATACGAGAATATACCATGTATTTAATATATAACTAGTCAGACGAAGACTTTGAAGAAGATTTGATGCAAATTTTAGGTACATATATGATACTTAAACGACTCAAGAAAAAGAGAATAACTAGGCGTTACTGGGTACATGAAATAAATACTCTGTATCCAGACTTACTTTAAGATAATGAGATATCATGTATTTTCACCACAATTTGAAGAAATACACGAATTTATCCAAAGTGACATACACAACAATTATTATAACTATAGAATGTCATTTTGACGAAAATTGTTATAAAATTCTTTCAAATTTAAATTTTTTTCCTGCGATTGTTCGGAGTCTATGAGAACTTGTGGAATTTCATATTGAATTGATAGTGAATTATTGTCATTTCCATATTGAGTCGAAATCGGATTTGATATTATTTGATTTGTGTTTAAATTATATATATAGGTACATAGGATCATGACATTGTAATGCAAGTGTAAGTACTTTATCCTGGTTTTACAATCAATGGTTTATTTACATTTTGAATTATTTTGTTCTCAGTTACATTAATCGTAGTATTCAGAATTCGTTCACATTTTCATTTTCGAATCGTGTATAAGCTTGTGTAATTGAAATTTAATTTCAGCTTGGTCTGTTTAGTAACTTTTTTAGTTGCTTACTCATTGATAAAAAGAAATAGTCATGTTCGTCCATATCAGTTGCTGATCTCTTCTGTCTTATGTCCTGCGACGCTTTCATTACATCAATCATTTCTTATAATAAGTTATTGTCATTATCACTTTTGTTTGTATAGCTCGGAGTAAAACTGGAAGTAGATGCCCTTGAAGAGGTCCTTGGTGTATGCAGAATGGTGGGAGGAGGTGAAAGTGCAGAATCAGTGCAATTCAGAGTCTTGTGTTGAATCGTCAACATTTGTATCACCTAAGTTTGTAACTGTAATTTCAATATTTGGCAACAGAAATTCCATTTGTTTTTCAAGGAACTGTATTAGTTGCTGCTTGACCACTCTTCTTGCGACGTCTTTTTAATGCATTGGTAAAGCAGTTTCTTAATTTTCCCCATTTATTTTTTATGTCTTTAACTGAATCAAAAGATAATCATATTATTTATTTTTGTTATAGGTTTTTAGTTACGGGTAGTTCATTCAGATCGTTAGGATTCAACTATCGAATGGGATTCAGTACCGTACGAAAAATAGTAAAAGACGTTTTTGATGCAATTTGAAAGAAAATGGGTCCAATTCATATGCCAAAACCTACAATTACAATGTGGTATGAATCTGAAGATGGCTTTAGAAATTATTGAAATTTTACCAATTGTTGTGGTGCAATAGACAGAAAACATGTGATCATTACTTGTCCTATAAATAGTGGCTCCAATTATTAGAATTATATGGGGACAAATTCAATCGTACTACTGGCCTTAGTAGATCCAAAGTATAGATTCTTAGTCATAGACATCGGATTATATGGTAAAACCAGCAGTGGTGGAATATTTAAAAATTCCATCTTAGGGAAATTAATACAAGATGGAAAGTAAACTTTCCCGCCCTTAAACCATTAACAAATTCAAAACCATTGCCACATGTGATGGTTGGAGATGAAGCTTTTCCCTTGATACCATTTTTAATGCGACCCTACAGCAAGAATTATGTTCGTAATAATGAACCCAATAAAATATTCAATTATCGGCTTACTCGTACCCGACATATAGTCGAGAATGCTTTTAGCATATTGAGATCAAGATGGCGTGCTTTTGCTGGTCCTATGGCAGTTCAACCGGACATGGTCGACAAAATTATCCTGCAACATGTTGCTTACATAACAATTTAGCCACGGATGATTAGCTATCAGACTACGATGATTCACTACAGATGAATTTGAGAGAATCTACAGCCTTTGACTTAAATCCCATTTGTAGAAATTCCACACAGTATGCTTTTTCAGTAAGAAACCAATTCAAGGAATATTTTAGTACTGAAGGCGCCGTTCCGTGGCAACTTAATATTGTGAGGAGAGGTAGACAAAATTAAAAATATGCTACTCTCCCAAAAGTTATTACAACGATATAGGCGTATACAATATCAATTCATTTTGTAAGATAAAAAATATTTTTAATAAAACTTACCGTGTGTATTCATTTGCTCGGCTCTTCCCATACATTATTTCTCATATTATGATCCCTGTATATAGCTAAATTCATGTCATATAGAACATGATATCGTTTTATCAACTCAATTAATTGTTCGTCGGTCATTTCGTTAAATAAATGCAAAAAATAATATTAAATTGTCAAAAATTCCGTTTGACAGTTTGAAGAATAGGGATAGGGTCAAAGAATGTATATATGCTCTGTGACAGTTCTCGAACGACTCACGCGTGGCGTTGGGTGTTGTCTAGAAACATACCGCCCGCGCCGCATCGGTGGCGTGTTTCGATCCACCATGGACAACACACCGACCTAGCACGTCTGGATCGGGTGGCGTTCATTAGCTGCCGTAAAGGTAACATCGGAGCGATTGTTCCGTCGCTATTGTGTGGTTTCATTGAAGGTCAGATGATTTCTTAGCTAAAAAAAGCTGTTTAACGGGTTGGGTTCGAACCGTAGTAGATAGAAACTGCTTGTTAACAAGTCCGACGTTTAAGTAGTGGGCTCTACTTTGATAAGTAGCGGTATTAGAAGGTGATAAGAAAATGTGACGGACAGATATATATATATTTTCATAAATTGAGCATCTGTTGTCAAGTAAATATCAGAGTATTCTCCGAGAGTTGAACATGAGAATGTATTCTAAACAGTTTTAGCTCTTTTATCATCGTCATCGGAAACGAGGAGGGAAGTCAATTTATCGAAGAAATCGTCTTTCTGCGGAAACATTGTTTCATCAAGCTTAGCAACATCATCCGCATAGGAATAAGGGAACACGCCTTTCCGTCGCACAAGTTGAATATGATGAGGATCTGGAAATTACTTCTTCACTTGCAAACATTGATGAGGATCGAGTTCATCTGACAGCTTGTCGAGGGAGTAAGCCGTGAAACGAAGGGAATCGAGAAATTTAATCTTCACTAACACATTTTGAGTTAAGTCGTCTGTATCAATTTAAACCTTATCAACTCCTAATAATTTGGAAAAGGAAATGTATTGTAGCGAGGACGAGTGTCTTTGTGTGCGATCGGGCACACGAGTGCATGAACGGCTTATCGATTCACCGACTAGCCATGGGCGCCTCTCTTCATGTTTGCCGTATTTGTAAATGTGTGTGTCGTATCTGCGTTCTGGGAAAGCAGTTAAAAAGTTCAACGAAAAAATAAACTATCCGGATGTCTTCATAAGGTTCCAGAAAGTAAACAAAAGAGTATTTAAAGGAAGAGACGATCGCCGAGGGAAGCAGAAATAAATTGACCGTTGCAGAAGTGAATCGAGAAATAAATTGACACTGATAGCAGTGAAATAAATAGCGCAATGAATAGTAATATATAAACAGTAGTGTAAATAAATAGTTTTTGTCGTTATCAGTCTTAGAAGTTAATTATGTTAAACCCACGAATATTATACTATTTTCAGTTATTTTCAGCTGTTATGGTAAATTTAACACCTTATCATGCACCTTAACGTCATCCTCCTGAAAAGGTTCTTCATAAATATTGCAATAGTTAGCATAGAAAAGACGTATTTCTTCATCTGTCAAGGGTGTCATGGGAGAAGCGATCTTCAAATATCGGTGGTAAATATCATAAACGTTTCGATCGAGAGTTGTAAGAAATTGATTGGCACAATCGGGTCCCCGATATGATCTGAATTTGGAGAGGGGATCTTTGAAAGAGAACTTCTTCAAGTATGTATAGGAATGGAGTTGATGTTTGTGGGTCGATGTGATGGAGGTCTTGTTAGGGTCGTGAAAGCATGTATAAATAGGTCGCAATACGGCTTTAAAGTCTATGTATACAACAAATGGTATTTTGATGCGTTTTTGGTAATATCCCAGATAATTTACATAAAGAATCTTATGTTATACTTGACCATGAAGAAATTGTACCAGGTACCTACCATGTAGATAACGGCTTTGCTGACGTAGAATGTCTCAATAATATTCACATCAATGAGCTTATGGACGGAATCTAGAATCTTGTAAACATTTTAGGCTTGTCGTTGACTTGAATGATTGACCGAGAGAACAACTCATTTTGCTCGTTATAGGTATGTAAAATAGAAATTAAAAATTTATTATTAAAATTGAGATATCATCATTGTTGCGAAGTACACGGTGTGTATTGTTGTGTTTTTGCTATATTAAGTAATAATGTATGAAAAAACTATTAATTTGTTTTCGATAAAATGATTTCGTTTCAATGCATTAATTTCAAATACAATTCTAAAGTGAATAAGATTATCGTCTACTGAGCAGATCCTAATAAAACAACAAATTTCAAATGCTGTAAGACGGAAAAAACGAGGTATTGTGTGTGTATAAACTGCGGTGCGATATTTCACAAATCATGCCTTGAACGTCAGAAAAATGTTACAGTAGTTGATAAAACGCGCGTTATTTGCTCTTCCGAAAATCTCGACGAATCTTCGATTGTCAAACATTTGTGCAATGAAATTAGTTTGATGAAAAACTTGTTAGGTGAAAAAGAAAAGATGAATGCTTTGTTGGAAGAAAAAACGCGACTTCTTGAGTGTGGTAGAATGAGCATGGCGCATCGGCCTCCCGTGGCGAGTCATATGCGAAAATTTTTCAGGAGATATAATCAAAAAAATCAAAAGAGGTAAAAATTCGAGACCTGAATATTTCGGTTGATTCGGTCCGAGAAACAAAAGATGGTACTGTTTTTATAAAGTGTAATAATCAGACAAACAATGTAACCATGGAAAGTGAGATAAAAAAGATTGCGAATTTAAACTGCGAAGTCAAAACGTTGTCAATGAAAAAGCCGCGTGTTAAAATCGTCGACGTCATGGAAGATTTCGATCCAGATGACATCGCCGATCAAATCATCGCTCAAAACTTCGACTCTTGTGAAAAAGAAGATGTGAAAGTCATTTATGTACAAACTAATCGAAAGAAATACACGCGTAATGTTTATCTAGAATTGGCGCCAAAACTGTTTCACTCAGCGATGAGGAGTGAGACACTTTACATCGGCTGGCAGCGCTGCCGCATTTACGAACACTTTAACCCGAGCCGATGTTACAAGTGTTGCAGCTACGGCCACAGCGCGAAGAAGTGTATGAACGCCGTCAGATGCCAGTACTGCGCGGGCGACCACGATGGACTGACGTGCCAACGTAAAGATAATAAGCGCTGCGCGAACTGTCTCTCTGCTAATGAAAAGTACAAAACGAACAAAAACACGGCCCACTATGCTTTTGAAGAAGACCAATGTGAATCATACCAATATTTGAAAAGAAGAGTTATCAGTCAAACTGATTACTCTTAAACTTGTACTTTTTTTAACAATCTTCAAATTATTAATGTCATTCAATATAACTGATGTTTTAGATAAACAAAATAATACCGTAAAATGTGAAAACGTATAGCTGTTCGATAGTTTTCTGACTAACGTTAACGGTCTTTTAATTTTTCATATGAACATTAGAAGTCTAAGTAAAAACTTCATGAACTTCACATATTAATCAAATCAATGAAAAAATGTCCTGAGATAATAGTTTGCACTGAAACTCATAAAATTATCTTACCGCAACTTTTTAACATTGAAAACTTTGTTTTTTATTCAGCTAATAGTGAAATCAACAAATGTGATGGAACTTGTTTGTATATATCAAAACAATTAAGTCACCAAAGTTCGGTAATTAACATCGGTAAAATCAAGGGCTTATTTACGGAAATAGTATTTGAAAAAAAACATCTTTGTATTACTTCGCTATATAGATTACATTGTTTACCAGTTGATAGTTTTATAGACGATTTATATGATCATATGACCCAAAATAAAAACCTCGATACACATATTATATTAGGAGACATTAATTTAGATATTGTAACTGATAACACATATGTTAACAAGTATATGAGTAACTACTATGAACTAGGATTTGAATCGCATATAAACCTTCCAACTAGAATAGATAATACTCGCGCTTCTTGTATAGACCATATATTCGTAAAGACATCCAGCGATAACTTAGAGCTTAAATCAGCGGTATATGAGTCCACTATAACAGACCACTTCGCGACTATCTTAAATATTGGCTTTGAACAAACTAAAGAAAGCGATACTATTAATCAAAGAAGACAAGTTAAAATAAACTACGAACGACTGCGAGAAATGTTACAAACTGAAACGTGGAATGATATTTATAATGAAGAAAATGTTGATATCGCGTTTGAAAATTTTCTAAATAAAATAGAATTTTATGTTAATTTAGTTTCCAAAGTATTGAACAAACCAAAGAATAATAAACAAAGACAAAGTTGGATCACCAAAGGACTTGTAAAGTCATGTAAGATTAAGGATAAATTATATCAAAAACATAAGAAAAATCCAAATGATCTCGAATTAAAAACTAATTATATTGAGTACAAGAATAAACTTAAGAGTTTGATACGTTCGACTGAAATAAAATATTATAATGATATCTTAGTTAATATAGGCAATGATACCAGAAAATTGTGGGATTTTGTAAACGCTCAAATAGAAAGTAAAAAAACGGATAAAAATGAAACGGTATACTCGGAAGATGAAAAAGCTTATGTTCACGACGAACAAAAAATTGCAGATGAGTTTAACCACTTTTTTGCTAATATAGGACCTGAAATGGCTAAAAAGTTTGAAAATATTCCAAGGTATGATACGAAAAACGACCTTTCGAACCAACATTCTATTTTTCTATATCCTACTACTGATATTGAACTAATAAAACTAATACGCTAGTTAAAATCGAAAAAAGCGTCCGGGATAGATAAACTGCAAGCTACAACTCTTAAATAGATAGCTGACTTAATTGTAAAACCTTTCGTGTATCTAATTAACTCTTGCATTGAAGTAGCAATTTTTCCAAGTCACTTGAAAAAAGCGGAGATTGTACCTATCTATAAAGCGGGAGATATATATAAAACGACAAACTATAGGCCTATATCACTGATATCTAACTTCGCGAAAGTGTTTGAAAAAATATTGAAAGAGAGAATTCTTAGTTTTGTTAAAAAGCATAATTTGATACACGCGAACCAATTTGGTTTCCAGGCGGGCAAGAGTACAGATGACGCATTAACTAATGTTCTTGATGAGATACATGATGCGATTAGTACGTCAACCCCGTGTATAACGATATTCTTGGACTTAGCCAAGGCTTTCGATACAGTTGATCACAAAATTTTGCTAAAAAAACTTTACGGCATGGGATTCAGAGGTACTGCATACAACCTAATCAAAAGTTATCTATCTGATAGGAAACAAGTAGTCAAAATAAATGATAAATTGAGTAGTGAACAAGACGTGAAATGTGGTGTCCCTTAAGGCACTATTCTAGGACCAATTTTATTTATATTATATTTGAACAGTATTTTTGGTTTAAGTCTTAATGCAATACAAGTGGCGAATATTGAAATTAATAAAGTAATGAAATGGCTATGCCATAACTATCTCTCTTTGAATATTAGTAAAACAGTTTACATTACCTTTGGTAGTTATAGCAACAGTTTACCAGGATAAATGTAATTGTAAATCAATTGAAAGGGTTAACTGTACTAAATATCTGGGAATAATAGTAGACTCCAATTTAAGATGGAATGACCATGTTTCAAATATTTCGAAAAAAACTAGATACATTATCTACCTTCTTTATAAATTGAAAAATATACTTTAACGTAAACAACTAATGACATTATACTACGGTCTATTTTGGTCTATCGCAACGTACGGTATAATTGCGTGGGGAGGAGCAACTGATACTGTGATAGGTCCCATTAGAAGTATACAAAAAAGAATACTAAAAATAATTTTTGATAAACCCGCCTTCTTTCCCTCGGAACAATTATACAGAGAACAAGAAATAATTGAGTTGAGAAAATATTACATTGAAAAATCACTATTTATTAACTTCCAGTCACTTCAATCTTCTTATTTTAAAGTAAAACGAAAACCTGCTAGACAACAATTGTTACAAACACCAAGAATAAATAAAGAAATTGACCGAAGAAGTAATAGATATATTAGTGTAAAAATCAGAATTCAAAGAAAAACAACTGGATAAGCTTAAAATATCTAAAGTTATTAGAAAATGTATAATCAGTTTAAATGCAGAAGAAGTAAAATTATTATTTCACCCTATCCTTTAACTTGTGTGATAATGTTAGCATGCATCAATGATTGTTCTTATTTTTAATGTATATGTACGGACAGAGTGTGATAAAATACCTCTATGATACAATTATATGTACAGGGACGCGCACGGGCATTAGTGCCTTTAGCGGAGATATTGCGAATATGTAATTTTAGATTCTAAAATATTTAACGTTTACCTCCGTCATAGAGTGGATTCAGAATCCAACTCTCATGACATGGATAAAAGATTTGATGTAAACTGCGATGTAATTATTGAAATAGTTTGTAACAGCGATATCTGTAATTCAATTACACCTGATAATAATAATAATAAAAAAACAATTGTCAAAATAGCTAACACTAGTCATTTACATTTTCTAATTTCCTTAAATTAATTTAATAAATTAACACAGTTCGAATTATTCCAATAATAATGTCATCAATAGGCGTTATACCTAAAACATTACACGCTAGCCTAGCCGAGTTGAAACTGCATAAGTTTACGTACATAAGTCTACAGAAATCTGTAATCCTTGGTACATGCGGAATAGTGCGCAGATTTCTTAACAGTACTGACATATCCCTCTTTTCAGAAAACACAACAGGTTAAATAAGAAGCAGAGTTTTTAATACTCACTGATCATATTTTAGGGTAAGAAGAACCGTTAGCTCCCTAAATTTTAAGAACAGAAAATTGGTTTCTATATCCCAAAAGATGTGAGTGAGGTTCTTTGGCATTAGCCCGTCTTCGCTTGCTCAAAGTTACCAGTGCAAACTGAGAAGACCAGGAAAATAATAATAACATCTATGGCAGAAAGTTCACCCTTTTTACAGACCATATACCTTTAGTATGGTTACAAAACCTTAAAGAACCAAATAGCAGACTAGCACGCTGGAAAATCAAACTTTCGAAATATAGTTTTGAAATTAAACACATAAAAGGAAAAGAAAATCATGTAGCAGACGCACTTTCACGAATGGAGATAAACGCCCTTGAGGAAGACGAGTTTGACATAGGTTCACTATTTACCAAACCCTGTTCAGATCAAGACTTAGATTTCTTATCTCCCGAAGAGGCCGCTTTCGACACAAATATCCGAATTAGTTGAACCAATTAATTACAATGAACCCAACAATGACAATAACGATTTAGTCACTGTATACTCCAACCAAGAAAATCCTGTACCCATAATGAAATTATCAAAAGAGAAACCTCTTCAGAGTTTCCCTTTACAATTCACATTTAAGTAAAAAAGCTCGGGGGTCTGGGCGCGAGGCGCTCGGACGTTAAATTCGTGACAACGTTTCCTAAAACAAGGAGCAGTCAGCACAGAATAACAATAAACATATACCACAAAATAACAATTAGTACACAATTGATTATATTATAATTAATTACTATGAACTAGGATTTGAATCGCATATAAACCTTCCAACTAGAATAGATAATACTCGCGCTTCTTGTATAGACTATATATTCGTAAAGACATCCAGCGATAACTTAGAGCTTAAATCAGCGGTATATGAGTCCACTATAACAGACCACTTCGCGACTATCTTAAATATTGGCTTTGAACAAACTAAAGAAAGCGATACTATTAATCAAAGAAGACAAGTTAAAATAAACTACGAACGACTGCGAGAAATGTTACAAACTGAAACGTGGAATGATATTTATAAGGAAGAAAATGTTGATATCGCGTTTGAAAACTTTCAAAATAAAATAGAATTTTATGTTAATTTAGTTTCCAAAGTATTGAACAAACCAAAGAATAATAAACAAAGACAAAGTTGGATCACCAAAGGACTTGTAGAGTCATGTAAGATTAAGGATAAATTATATCAAAAACATANTTTTATTCATTAAATGATTGTTACATATGTAATATTTAATATCTTACAATTTTTGTTATCTTGTTAAGGATAAGACGACGATACGAGAAGTAAGAAGTCACATGTAGTAATTCAAGTGTAACGTGTCTTGAGAAAGTCAAATCGATGGTAGTTCCTCCTAGTGTTATAGATTTATTAACATCTGAAGAGCATTCGAGATTGAACATATTCTTCATAAAGTTAAGAAATGCGTTATCAATTTGGACGTTTATATTGAAATCGCCAAAAAGAAGAATTGACATGTTTGCATCAACTTCATAGAGCGTCGGTACACACTGGCTGTTGTGTACATATGGGAGTAATGCTTGGTGCAACAACAAATTAATGTCTGGGATACTTGATCCAGGATGAATGTAAACTGTGCCGAGTAACAATTTGTACATTGTATCAGCAGTGAAGCATACAATTTCAGTTAGGCACACACCACCTGTGTTTTTGATGACTTGAGATGCGTTTGACAATTCAACTCGGATAACGTTGGCCGTTGGAGAATTGGAGAACTAAATGACCACAGTTAAAATCGGTGGTGTTCTGCACACGATTGTAGTTATAAGTGATATCGCAAGGTCCATCAGATTGTAAATATTGAACCAATTCTTTAGGTGGACGGAGATTACCAAAACTGTCAAAGTAAATAGCTTTGCTGTTTCGTTTTACATACGCTGTCCAATGTGTACCAGGTCGGGTGTCTAAATTAACAATTCCACTTTCATATTTTTTAACTTTTCTTGGTAATTCGTTACTCATGAAGATTCCACGAAAATGATGATTAGGCAATTTCAGGAAAGAATTTGTGTTTTTTTTTTGTTGAAACGGTTTAAGGTATAAACCGAAACCTTTACGGGAAGGTTGTATCGAAATATTTTTCCTAACTATTTACAATAAGCCGTATAAAATTGTCTGATCCGATCATGTACTACTTAAAGGACGATAAAGGGGAAGACAAAAAACGAGGAGTTTATGGTAAGGAATTACAGAAAGCTGCATATCCAGACGTTTTTTTGGTGGAGCGAGTATTAAGACGTAAAGGTGATATGGTTTACGTGAAATGGTTAGGACTCGATCAATCTCACAATAGCTGGATCCATAAAAGAAACGCTTTGTGATATAGTCATAAATTTTTGTATTAATAAATGGTAAAACGTTTACGAATTTTTATACCCCCTCCCCAGAATGTGATTATAAATAACATTAAAGGTGATGAATGTAGCCAGTTGTGATCGTTAGTTACTGCACTGAAAGTTAAAGACGTAGTAATGGTAGAGAGTTATGTAATTGAAGTTCAATTTTTCAAAGACGGTTTATTGTTTGAGAGACAACATTTGGTAGCGTCAGAGTTGGAGAACGTGGTACAAGAATTTGAGTTAAAAGGTGGATACGATAAACTTGTAATAACAGGTTATTTAGTAAACGAAGAGAGCGAGCCTGACTATTTAGAAATAGAATTTATATAAAAAATGGATTCCTTATCCTACGAGTTGTATCAAGGAGAAAGACAAACTCTCGTTATCAATTTACGAAGAGCAATACTATCCGATGATTTAGATAGAGTGAAAGTTGTGTGTTCAAAGTTGGGTGTTGAAGTACCAAAGGAGGTATTCAAGTGGTTAACAATGTCGCAAAAGGCATCGTTTAATATTTTGTATTTCATATTCGAAATGAAACGACGGTGTGATACATTCGTTAGTGATTTTTTAAAAACTTGTGGTGAAAAAGTGGAGATTACCGGTGATGATGTCCAAGACATTTTAAATAAAGCAAATAGTAATTACACGCGAAGCGATGTATATTTTCTAAAGGAAATGTTGACAAACGGATCGGTTCTGGTCAAGAACAAAAGATTCTCCATCGTAAACATAAAGAAAACGTATAGAACACTACTAAAGTGTGTAGATGATTTAATAATGGATGTAGCATACTACGTGCAACCGAAATATGTGTGTAAGTGTATTAAGCTAATAAATTTGTTCCGGCTTCCATATACTTTAAGTCCGAACATTAACGGTCGTCACCAGACAATGGTGAGTTGGATAGAAGAAAACATTTTACGAGAAGCAACGGAAAAGGCTCCAGGCTGGCAAAGCGGTCCTGACTCAGGCAAATGACCATCAACTAATATGGAAGATTATAAAAAAATATACTCATTATTAATGTCAATAACTCAATAAATTGTAACAGCAGAAACACTCCGTGTTTTGTTTCAACGGCCAGAGAGATAATTCAATTTGTAAAGTTAGTTAAAGACAAAACCTTATTGTGACGTTTATTTAAGCACATGAGAGTATACTATAGTGTTGTTCGGAAAGTCATTTCGTTTTTTTTTTGTGAAAATGAAAGACAGTTTTCGTATAATAAACAAATACTTTATTAAATTATATATTGACCGTTCTGGTCCAACACCTTTTGCCATCTTTCTGGTAGTAGCATAATTCCACGCTCATAAAATTTTTGGTCTTTGCTGGCAAAAAACTGATCGAGAAGGTTTTTGACCTCCTCATTTGAGGTGAAGGTTTTACCGTCTAAAAAATTTTGGAGTGACCGGAACAAATAATAATCCGATGGTGCCAGGTCTGGAGAATATGGTGGGTGTAGCATTGTATCCCATTCAAGCTGTAAAAGCTTTTGGCGAGTGACCAAACTTGTGTGAGGTCTCGCGTTGTCTTGGTGAAACACTACACCCTTCCTGTTGATTAGTTCTGACCTTTTCTGTTGAAGTGCATCATTCAATTTGTGCAGCTGATGACAGTGGACTTCCGAATTAATCGTTGTGTTATCCGGTAAAAGCTCAAAAAAAAACGATTTCCTTTAAAATCCCACCAAACAGACAGCATCGCCTTTTTTTGGTGAATATCGGCTTTGGAAATGGTTTGAGCCGGTTCATCTTTTTTGCTCCATGACCTCTTGCGTTTGACGTTGTTGTATACAACCCATTTTTCGTCCCCAGTGATGATGCGTTTCAAAAACGGATCATTTTCGTGACGTTTGAGAAGCGAATCGCAGACGTCAATGCGGCGACATAGATTTCAGAGTTTTTTATATTGTAATGTCCCCAAGGAAGCGTATTAGTTGTTTTCAGAATCAAGAAACGTTTATCGTCTTTAGTGCAAAGAGCTACTTTAGTTTTCATTTGAGTGAACATAGTGTGAAGGTCAGAAACAAAAACATTCATACATTTTATAATGGTGGAATCGTCCCTAATAACGCAAAGGCAATCGTCAATTTCGAGATGTAATTTAAGAACGTTTTTCTTAACATCTTTAGCATTTTTAACAATTTGATCAATCGCTTCAACACAGTAAGCTTTAGCTCCGGTTCTATAAAATGCTTTAATAGGATTATTAGGGAACTCATCTTTGAATTTACCGACAGTAGATGAGGTAATGGGGATATTGAAACTATTCTCGCGCGGATAATTGGAAGTATCGAAGTGATTAATATTCTCGGTAAAAGTTTTCAGTGAACACTTTCAAAATGAAGGAATCGGTATCCATGTACATCAAAGAAATGTTGTGTTGATATTTTCATTTAAGAAAGGTGTAGTAGAAGTCATACATAACAACTTTTGATAAATCTAAGATAGTAAAACCAACGTAGAGAGGTTTATCGTAAATAATACGTAATTTATTCATCTGAATGGCTACGAAATTGGGAGTGAATATCTTAGAAGTTTTGAAATTAGGTTTAGCTATTAAACTCTCGGCACCAAGAAAGCGTCCAGAGTTTTGCCAATGAGTGACTAATTTTACATCAACTCGTTTATCAACGTTCTCCATTGTTTTTCCGAAAACGCTATTGTTCATTAATTTGAAGAAGGATTTCGCAAATTTATTTTCAGACAAATTACGTTGTCGCGTATTTAAATCGATGAAAGGTTTAGGCCAGTGGGACTGTTTAAACTGGATAATTCTGTGAACTTTAAGTAATCGTAGTCCATTGTGACGGGCTTATTGAAGCGTAAGGTAATGAAGAACATATTTTGTCTTATTCATAAGATTCGGTATCAGTTTTTTTACTTTACCATTCACATTAGCAGGAGAGATAATGTTTTCAACTAAAAAGGGGAGATCAGCATGTAAATCATGGAGGTGTTGGGGATATTCAATATCTACTTCAAGTACGTAACCGTATTCAGAAGAAGCATGTGAGGAGAGAACATTCAGTTTATCAATTTCGGCTTGGGTTAGCCAACGGAAGTGGGAAATAGGAAGTGCTTGACTCATACTATGTCCATACAAATTAGTAGCATCTAAATACATAATGTAGGAGGTAGGCGCGGACGTTATTGACTTATTCTTCCACGTACCCCTTTTTGAAAAAATTTTAACATATCGATATCAGTTAGAAGTTGTAAACCAACGCGAGTGAATTTTAACATATTATCCCACGCAAGCCCTGGCGCTGTGTAATATTGAGCAGGATCTAAGTCGTAAGTGGTGAGACATGTGTGTCGGAAATTCTCGAAAACATCAGCTAGCAAAAGAACATCTGTTTTCAAGTAGATATCAGAGTATTCTCCGAGAGTTGAACATGAGAAAGTATTCCAAACAGTTTTAGCTCTTTTATAATCATCGGAAACGGGGAGGGAAGTCAATTTATCGAAATATTGTTTCATCAAGCTTAGCAACATCATCTACGTAGGAATAAGGGAAAACACCTTTCCGTCGCACAGGTTGAAAGTGATTAGGATCGGGAAAGTATTCCTTCACTAGCAAACATTGATGAGCATCAAGTTCATCCGACAGCTTGTCGAGGGAGGAAGCCATGAAACGAAAGGAATCGAGAAATCTAATCTTCACGAACACATTTTGTGTTGAATCGTCTGTTTCAGTTTGAACCGTTTCAACTCGTAATAATTTGGAAAAGGATGTATTGTTAGCGGAACCCCTTTGTGAACGACCAAGAGCCCGCCTATGGAGTAGAATGGAGAGAGAGCGACAACAGATTCGCGAGGGAAAAGGGGTACGGAAAAATTAGCGAGCGTCCCAGCGTCCGTTGCATCAGCGAGTCGAAAAGTCACAAATTTATAATACTTCGATTATGTTACGCAAGAATTATACTTGTTATAAATGTATTTGAGTTTCTTGTGAATTAAAGCAAAATATTAAGTGTTAGTGATTGTTTTGACAATTCCAATCAACTTTTTAATCAATAAAAACTATCAGCAGCGGTGGGATTCACTACGGGCTTTCCCCAACATGGAAGAATTATTGGCAGAAGTCTTGAAGACGTTTAAAGCAGCAAAGAATGTACCAGAACAAATAGAATTTCCCTATTTCCGCCCATCAAAAGACGACGTCCAGGTCTGGTTAGAGCAGGTAGAAGAAATTCAAAAAGAATTCGATTTATCAGATTTGCAAATTGTGGTAAGAGTTGGCTCATATTTACTTGATGATGCTAAATTGTGGTACGACAATTGGTTCCCCTTTAAGAGAGATTGGTATTCATTAAAAAAAGATCTTTCTGAGGCTTTTCCCAAAAAGAAAATTCTTGGAAAGATGCTATCTGAGGCTGCTTTGTTTAACAGCGCTTCTTGTAATACATATACTTCATACGTTCATCAAAAGTTGTCATTATTAAAAAGTGTTCGGGCCAATTGGTCTACGCCAGATTTAATTGAAATTATTATCCACGGAATTACTGATTACCAAATCAAGGATTCTCTGACAATGAGAGATTTTGAATCAATTTCCGATTTAATTGCTTATTTAAGCACAATTACAAAACCAGGCGTTCACAAGCATGCCATTGAAAATTCGCAGTTACCGACGTCATCAAAACGACCTCGATGTGAAACACGTGCAATTACAACGAAAAATTCCAGAGATACGCGAGCTTGTTTTAGTTGCGGCCAACTAGGACATATACAACGATATTGTCAAACTAATATACATAAGCGATCGAGTCCTTTGCCTTACAATACACGCAAAGCAAATGGTCCTAACAGTAATACAAACACAAATGAAATTAAATTTAGTAACTTTTGTTTTAAGGGCGGGCACACAGCTGAAAATTGTTTTGTAAAACAAGGAATCGAACGCCGTAAAAATATTAATATTGTCTCCGTAAAGAAAAACACTTTTCCGACTACAGTCAAAATCGATTCTCAGACTTTTATGGCCCTCATCGACACTGGCGCCGATGTTTCGTTAATTTCAAACAAGTTTGTGTCGACATTCAAACATAAACTCAAACCTAGTGAACATGTCTTAGGTGGCATAACGCCGGGAACAATTTTATCTCAATTTAAATTCACCGCTGATGTAGAAATTACCGGCCAGCATGCACGCTTATCGTTTTTAGCGGTGCCCGCTGAATGTTTAGACTACGATGCGATAATCGGTTGCGATTTATTCACCAATACCCAATTAGCCGCTATAACAGATTATACCGGGACGCATATCGTACGAAGACAGCTACCGGGAGTGTTACGAATAAATTCAGACTATGAAACACAGCAACAATTAAACGTACCTATTGAGTATCGCTCTCGGTTAGTCGAACTAATTAATAAATTCCCACAGTAACATTGCCTATGTATCCGAAAATTTTGGCAGTACCCTCGTATTCTCCCATTACCATAACTTTGCTCGATCTATACTGACTTAATAACAAAAACCGCCTTACTAAAACTTCAACACAAATCTGATATATTTTTCACCTTGGAAACTGCATTATATAACATTAAAGACACCCCTCACATTCAAAATCTGTAGAAACCCTCGTGGACTAATAAACGGAGTAGGAAATGCACTTAGTTTCCTGTATGGGACAGTAGATGAAGAGCAGTACGAAGAATTAAAATCAAACATTTATATACTTTTTGAAAATCAAAAGAAAACAATTGAAAAGCAAAATCAGTTTTTGCCATTAGCCCATCATATCTCTACTGATTACGTAAACTGTTGGAAAATACATTTTTACCTAAGACGGTAGCTGATGCATTGGCTCGTGCATTGGAGTGCGAAACTGTTAAACGGGGGTATAGCAAACAGAGAAGGGTTCGGCTAGTGTGTGAAGAAACGCATTCTTCAGAATGTTTAGAAGAAACCGTCTGCCGAATCATCTCCAATTTCGATAAAGAAACTCGGAAGCTCAGATGTTGGAATTGCGGCGAACTAGATCATACGAGGAGGCAGTGCAGGAAGAGTACTCCTTCCCCAAGTACTCGACGTCAACAGCAGGAAAATTAGATAGGGTCGACGTAACGAGGCAAACGTTGACCCACGGACAAAAACACTCCGAATTTATCGCATTTACGAACACCTTGAAGCACCAGAATGACAGTCTGTTCCTAGGTGGAAAAGTAAATGGACGAAGATGCGTTTTTCTTCTGGACACTGGGGCCACTAGGACCATAGTAAAACCCAGCGTAGTCGAGAGTTCTGACCAGGTTGTGTCAACTAAGTGTGTTCTGCGTACGACTACCTCAGAAAAAGTGGTTGTTAATGGTGAAGTTAACGTGTCACTTGAAATCGGTAAGACTGTCTTTTACCATCAAGGTGCCGTAATTCATGGGCTCGACGTTTTACCAAAATACGATTTTGACATAAATTTAAGAAGACGCGTTCTGAGACTGAATGGCGAAGAGTTCTATTTCATCAAAGATAGACAGGAGGCTGTAACCCAAAAGGTAAATTCTGAAACAGTACCTGTTGAAATAAGTGGAGTGATTGACAGATGTTGAGAATTGATAAATTGACAGCTGACATGACTTAACCCTATCTTGACCCTATCCTTATCCCACACTTTGTTTTATATAGAGTCAAAACTGATAACTATGTAAATATGATATTTTGTATAACTAAGTTGGCAAGCGATAAGCTACCGTTTGATAATTTTCATGTGACAGCGAAAAAAGCGAAATTAATCAAATGTATTGCGCAACAATCGGTTGGTTGTCTTGCGATGGTTTTGTTAATCAAAACAAGTATTGTCAGAATATTCAAAAGGTACCTTTCGAAACTCCAAAATAAAAATTCAACAAACTGTCAACTTTGGATTTAGTTTATTTACAACCAAGGAACCCAAATCCACTAAATAACAACAGGTTATGGGCTGAGAAAAGCTGTAAAAGTTTCCTTGGAAGTCAGGACAGGAAAGCAACCGCAAGTCGAGAAAAACAGTCCAGAGTGTCAGAACCGGAAGGCACAGCAAGGCAACGT
The DNA here is from genome assembly GCF_000699045.2 of Agrilus planipennis. NCBI lineage: Eukaryota > Metazoa > Arthropoda > Insecta > Coleoptera > Buprestidae > Agrilus > Agrilus planipennis. Next base: position 34,496 of record NW_020438967.1, on the reverse strand, counting down.
TGAGCAACGTACACGCAAGTCGCTTTAAGTCAAAAAATCGCCACGAAAGATTCAAAATGGATACTGTAAAGTCTCAATTGGAAATGTTAAGCGAAGATAGTCAAGGAAATGTCAATTTCATTTCATGGCGATTTAAATTACACCTAGTACTTAAGAATAAAGGCTTGTACGACATTGTAACAGGTGCAAAGCCCAGACCAGCAAGTGCTGCGTCAGAAGATACCGTTTCAGCTTGGATAAAGAAAGATGTCGAAGCTCAAACGTTGACAGGTTTAAATGTAAATAGTAAGATTGCGAACAAAATTACAAATTGCAAAACTGCGAAAGACATGATAGATCAATTAGTTGGTTTATATTGTACACAGGCTGATGTAACTTTAGGAACGTTCCGAATCAAATTCTTTACTTATGAGTACGATAAAAATTGTATAGAGATGTTGGATCTTGCTCAAGAAGTGTCAACTGAAAATGATCTTATGAAGGAAAGCTGGATCATGACGAGGATCACGAGTGTGCTACCGCCAAGACTGGCACATTTCAGAACAGCCTGGGACAATGTGACTGGAGCAACAAAGAAGGTGGAGACTCTCATGGAACGATTGAGACTCGAAGAGGAACGACTTAGAGAAACGACGACAAACACAGAGGGCAGCACCAACAACGCTCTCATGGCCAGACGTGAGAAACAGGGACAGTCGTCTAACAGCAGGCAGGACAAGTCACAGCTCGCATGCTACAAATGTGGGAAGAAAGGTCACGTGCTCAAGGAGTGCAAGGGCAAACCGTGTGAGAAATACATTGCCTGTTGTAAGAAAAAATACTCATGCAACACATGTAAGAAGAAAGGGCACTTCGCAAGAGGTGGACAACGTCATTTCGAAGGACAGGACAACATCATGGTATCAGGACTGTGGAGCCAGTCAACACATGACGTATCATCGAGAGCGGTTTGTTCAACTGGTCGAGTTGGACGAGCCAATTCCAATTGTGATTGGAGACACAACCAGGCTAGATGGCGTTGCAGTCCGGGAACATCGGAATGGAGGCTTTTGATGGTCAAAAGTGGTATCCTGTGGTACTGAAGATGTGATTTACGTGCCAAATCTCAACTTTAATTTATTCTCAGAATGTCAGATGCTGGACAAGGGATATGTACAGAAGGCAAACGGAAACGAGTCAATGTTTTACAGTTAAGATGGCAGGGAAATTGTGGCAATGACAAAACGGAAAAGAAATCTTTACAAAATGATGATTAGGAGAGAAGAGACTAGTTTGATGGTCCAGTCGGTCAAAGTTTGGCATGAGAGACTCGACAACCAACCTCAAAACAGCCCAGCAGCCATTAGATCTCGTGCATGTCGACACCGGCGAGATGAACATCCCGTCGCTAGGAGGGGCCAAGTATTGGCTCATGTTGAAAGATGATTTCACCCACTACCGAAGCTGTTACTTTATGAAGACAAAAAGTTGAAGCCCCCGAGAAAATGGAAAGCTACTTGAAACTTGTGGAAAACTAACTTGGAAGGAGAGTGAAGAGTCTGGGATCTGACAACGGCAGAGAACTGAAGAATGCAAAAATCAAACAGATGTTGGACAAGCTGGGAATTTTTCATACTTTTACGAATGTACATACGCCAGAGCAGAACGGAAAGGTTGAGAGAGAGATGAGAACAATAGTAGAGGCAGCCAGAACAGCGATACATGCAGACTAGTTGAACGAGAAGCTGTGGGCAGAGGCAACGAACCATGCGATCTTCACGATCGACCAGAATGGGACCAGTAACGTTCCAGGGAAAAGCCCGGCGGAAATTGGGTTTGGAAGAAAGATGAAAATTGAAAATCTGCGATCCTTTGGATGCGAATGTTATGTGCTAACGGACAGACAGAAGAGAGGCAAGATTGATAGGAAATCAGAAAAGAGAATTCTGGTTGGCTACGATATTGATTTGCCCTGATACAGGGTTTATTTGAAAGACAAGAGGGAGAGATATTGAAGTATTTCTGAGAGGAGATAGTCCACCGAAAAGCATGAGGTGGCTACTGCTTCCATATATAATAGCAGAACCAAATGGGTAGCCTATATCGTATTTGAACTATGTGAAACGACGATTTGTGACATTTT
>NW_020438967.1:15234-30287 GCF_000699045.2 Agrilus planipennis | reverse complement strand
TCGTAGAGAACTGGCTAATGAAATTGAGGTGCCGTGACTGTCTGGGAGAGCATTTGTCAGGGTTCTGACGGAAGGCAAAGGTAAGGGGCTTGTGATCGGTAAATATAATGAAGTCACGGGCTTCGAGAAAATGGCGGAAATGCTTAATTGTGCGGTAAATCGCGAGAAGTTCTCTGTCAAAAGCGCTGTATTTAACTTCAGCGTTCGATAGTTTGGAGGAGAAAAATGCAAGGGGTTCCCAGGTTCAATTGTGGAATTGTTGTAACGCAGCTCCCAAGTGATGGTCGGATGCGTCACAGAAAATTTCTAAGGTAGCATCTGGTTGTGGATGGTGCAGGAGAGTCGTCTGCGCCAGTTGCTCCTTACTTGAATTGAATGCCTCGTTGGCTGTGGGATTCCATTGAAGTGGTGCATTTCCTTTGATTTTCCCCAGTAAAAGTTCATTCAGAGCAGAATGAGTGCGGGCAGCGTTAGGCAGGATCTTTCTGTAAAGGTTGAACATACCCAGGAAACGACGCAATTGTTTTGCGGTAGTAGGCTTGGGGAAATTGGAGATTGCTGTTACTCTGTCGTATAAGGGCGTATTCCATTTGCCGAGACAGAATAACCTAGAAAAGAGACTTCTTGTTTACCAAAGTTGCATTTTGCTTGGTTAAGCAGTATTCCGTATGACTGTAGACAAGTAAATAACGTGCGTAAATGCTGTTTGTGTTGTTCAGCACTTTCTGATGCGACCAGTATATCATCGATGTAAGCATAATAAATGTTTTCTTACTATACCGAGTGTTCCCACAGAAGTATTTCTGAGAGGAGATTGTCCACCAAAAAGCATGTGGTTGCTACTGCTTCTATATGTGATTGGAGGAACAAATGGATAGCCTATATCGTCTTTGAACGGTGTCGTACGTCGATTTGTGACAATTTCAGGAACCTATCATGTAGCGTTTCTGAACGATGGTCCACCAAAATACTCGAGGTACCTACTGCCACTATGCGAGAAAGGAGAATAAAGTGAATGACCAAAATTGATTTGCAGGGTGTGATACAATGATTTATTCAATTTTGGGTAATCTATCTTGAAGTATTTCTGTGAGAAGAAGAAGTCCACCAACAAGCATGGAGTGGCTACTGCTTGTATACATGATAGAAGGACCATATGGATAGCCTATATCGTATTTGAACGGTGTGAGATGCCGATTTGTGGCAATGTTAGTAACCTATTGTGGGAACACTCGGTATAGCAAGAAAACATTTATTGTTGTGTATCAATTAAACCTCTACATTTGTGCTGACTTAGTTAGGTCGCGACACACTGCGACTAACTAGGTCAACGGCAAATACATACACAAATGTAAGGTGCTGAAATGTTCTTTGCCATTTAAACTATGTAAATAAATTTTGTATTAATACTCTGTAAATATTCGAATAAAATTAGTTTAACACTAGGCTCGCTATTATTCGAACGCTGGTGAAGCGTCAACCCTTGGAAGCTGTGATTTTGTGCCAATCATCAATGATACAAATAATGTATCCAACGATATTATAAATCGGTTCTCAGAACCACAACTTCGATAGTCACCTCTTACTACGACTACACACTGGGTTACTACAGTGCTGACCCCGATTACGAACAGTGATAAACTACATTGGTGACCACAGCCGGAACCTTCTGAAGATGATCTGCCGCCGTCTTATCCGTCACACATTCTCCACCGGCCAGTCCTCATCAGGACTACATCGGTCACCCTGCGGAGCAGCGCAGCCCTGCTCCTCAGCAAGCAGCATGTAAGCTAACAACACCGCCCAGGCCAGCCGCAACGTGGCGCCCAATCTTACCGCAACACGCCGCCGTTCACCATGTCCCATGACCGACTAGACGTCAAATTGCCACCCTTCGTGCCTTCCGACCCCGAACTCTGGTTCTGCATGGTCGACCGCAGCTTTGAGGCCTACGGAATTACGTCCGAATCAACAAAATTTGGGTATGTACTAGGCAACCTTGACCCCCACCATGCGGATACGTGATATCATTGTCAACCCCCCGGCGACTGATCCATATACCACCATCAGGGCAGCACTCATTCGTCGGCTGGGCATCTCCCAAGCCAGGAGATTTGGGAGACAGGAAACCCACGCAATTTCTGTGCCATCTACGCGGTCTGGCCAAAACCACAATGTCGGACGATTTGCTGCGAACCATTTGGTCAAGTCGTCTTCCTCTTAATATTCAAACCATCATCGCAACTATGCGCGTTAAGAATCTGGATGAAACAGCAGAGGTCGCCGATTACATCATGGAAGCAACTCAAACAAAGTCCATGATAGCAGCTACGGCGACACCTACTCTCCAGCACGATACCATCTAACAACTGGCCAACATGGTACATACCCTCCAGATGGATCTAAACAACATGAGACGACACATGGTAAGAAAATTGGAGAACCAACACCGCTCAAATTCACGCAGTTTTCTATCCCGACAACGTTCCAACCACAGTATTAGGGCAAATGGTCAAGGGCAAGGCACACTAACGCATCCCACCATGACGGATGATAACAGGAATTCAACCAGGAAACCACGTAAGGCAACGACAAGTGAGGGCCACCCAGCGCAACGTCGCCTATTTGTAACGGACAGAGCCACAAACCAAAAATTTCTGGTCGACACCGGTGCAGATATCTGCGTGTATCCCAAGTCACTAATACCTGGGCCACGTCAGAAATCCACATTCACGCTACAAGCAGCAAACGGCACCAACATACCGACCTATGGTACTATTATTCTGTCGCTCAACTTAGGCCTACGAAGATGTTTCCCATGGCGCTTCATTATAGCCGACGTCACCAAACCAATTATCGGTGCAGACTTCCTAGCCCACTACCAACTGCTGGTAGATTTAAGCAACCAACGACTCTTGGATCAACTGACACACCTCACCACCTCTGGTCAAGTAATCAACTGCAGCCAACCTTCCGTCACTTTCGTTACAGGAACGAAACCGACCACTTCGCCATACCACGAGATACTTCGTGATTTTCCGTCATTAACTCGACCCAACGGCCAAATCACCTTCTCGAAACATGCAACAAGGCACTATATAAACACTACCCCCGGTCCACCAGTAGCATGCAAACCACGACGTTTAGCCCCGGACCGTTTCTCTGCAGCAAAGAGAGAATTTGAAACGTTGGTACAACTGGGTATCGCACGTCCCTCCTCCAGCCCCTGGGCATCGCCACTGCACATGGTCCCAAAGAAAGACGATGAATGGCGCCCATGCGGAGACTACCGTGCTCTCAACGCGAGAACAATCCCGGACAGATATCCAGTACGCAACATCGACGATTTCACGCATGCACTAGCAAATAAGAAGATTTTCTCCACAATCGACTTGGTTAGAGCGTATAACCAAATTCCAGTCGCAGAGGAAGACATCCCAAAGACAGCAATTACAACACCTTTTGGATTGTTCGAGTTTCCTCATATGAATTTTGGTTTACGTAACGCCAGCCAAACATTTCAACGTTTTATTGACGAAGTGTTACACGGCCTTGACTTCTGTTTTGCTTACATCGACGACATACTTGTCGCATCAGAAAATGCTGAGCAGCACAAACAGCATTTACGCACGTTGTTTACTCGTCTACATTCATACGGAATACTGCTTAACCAAGCAAAATGCAACTTTGGTAAACAAGAAGTTTCTTTTCTAGGTTATTCTGTCTCGGCAAATGGAATACGTCCTTTACCCGACAGAGTAACAGCAATCTCCAATTTCCCCAAGCCTACTACCGCAAAACAATTGCGACGTTTCCTGGGTATGCTCAACTTTTACAGAAAGTTCCTGCCTAACGCTGCCCGCACTCATTCTGCTCTGAATGAACTTTTACTGGGGAAAATCAAAGGAAATGCACCACTTCAATGGAATCCCACAGCCAACGAGGCATTCAATTCAAGTAAGGAGCAACTGGCGCAGACGACTCTCCTGCAGCATCCAAAACCAGATGCTACCTTAGCAATTTTCTGTGACGCATCCGACCATCACTTGGGAGCTGCGTTACAACAATTCCACAATGGAACCTGGGAACCCCTTGCATTTTTCTCCTCCAAACTATCGAACGCTGAAGTTAAATACAGCGCTTTCGACAGAGAACTTCTCGCGATTTATCGCACGATTAAGAATTTCCGCCATTTTCTCGAAGCCCGTGACTTCATTATATTTACCTATCACAAGCCCCTCACCTTTGCCCTCCGTCAGAACTCTGACAAATGCTCTCCCAGACAGTCACGGCACCTCAATTTCATTAGCCAGTTCTCTACGAACATCCAACATATTTCTGGGAAAGACAATATCATCGTAGACACACTCTCAAGAATCTCTGAGCAGGAATCCGACAGGGAACTTCAAACTTATCTCAACTCTAACCAATCTCTACAACTTAAACGGATTCACATTCCTAACACAAGCAAATCTATATCAGTGCAAAGACTGAAACCAGCATACATCATGAAAGAAGGACAGCACTTCCAACCGATACTCACAACGAGGAAAATGGACGATCGACCAGCCCATACTACAACCCGGCCCGGTCGTCGAGTACATTTCCCTAGCTATATCCGAGCAAGCTGATCCACATCGTTCCTCACTGGAAGGGCGGTCCTGTGGGAGCGCTCGGTATAGCAAAAAAACGTTTATTGTTGTGTATCAATTAAGCCTCCACATTTGTGCTGACTTAGTTAGGTCGCGACACACTGCGACTAACTAGGTCAACGGCAAATACATACACAAATGTAAAGTGCTGAAATGTTCTTTGCCATTTAAACCATGTAAATAAATTTTGTATAAATACTCTNGCCTCTACATTTGTGCTGACTTAGTTAGGTCGCGACACACTGCGACTAACTAGGTCAACGGCAAATACATACACAAATGTAAAGTGCTGAAATGTTCTTTGCCATTTAAACCATGTGAATAAATTTTGTATAAAGACTCTGTCAATATTCGAATAAAATTAGTTTAACACTAGGCTCGCTATTATTCGAACGCTGGTGAAGCGTCAACCTTTGGAAGCTGTGATTTTGTGCCAATCATCAATGATGCAGATAATGTATCCAACGATATTATAAATCGGTTCTTCTCAGAACCACAACTTCGATAGTCTCCTCTTACTAGGACTACACACTGGGTGACCACACTATCATGAAGCGTTTTGGTCCACCAAAATACCCTAGGTACCTACTACCACTATGCGAGAAAGGAGAATAAAGTGGATCACCAAAATTGAATTTACAGGTTGTGATACAATGATTTATACCATTTTGGGTAATCTATATTGAAGTATTTCTGAGAGGTGATAGTCCACCAAAAATCATGTGGTTGCTACTGCTTCTATATGTGATAGGAGGACCAAATGGATAGCCTATATCGTCTTTGAGCGGTGTGGGACGTCGTTTTGTGACATTTTCAGATACCTATCGTGTAGCGTTTCTGAACGATCGTCCATCAAAATACTCGAGGTACCTACTGCCACTATGCGAAAAAGGAGAATAAAGTGGATGACCAAAATTGATTATACCGGGAGTGATAAAATGATTTATACCATTTTCGGTAACCTATATTGAATAATATCTGAGAGGAGATAGTCCACCAACAAGCATTGGTTGGCTACTGTTTCTGTACATTATAGGAGGACCATATGGATAGCCTATATCGTATTTGAACGGTGTGAGATGTGGATTTGCGACAATTTAAGTAACCTATCATGAAGCGTTTCTGAACGATGTCCACCAAAATACTCGAGGTACCTACTGCCTCTATGCAAGAAAGGAGAATAAAGTGGATGACCAAAATTGAATTTACAGGGTGTGATACAATGATTTATTCAATTTTGGGTAATCTATATTGAAGTATTTCTGAGAGGAGATAGTCCACCTAAAAGCGTGAGGTGGCTACTGCTTCCATATATAGTAGCAGAACCAAATGGGTAGCCTATATCGTATTTGAACTATGTGAAACGACGATTTGTGACATTTTAAGGAACATATCATGAAGCGTTCCTGAAAGATGGTCCACTACAACACCCTAGGTACCTACTGCCACTATGCGAGAAAGGAGAATAAAGTGGATCACCAAAATTGAATTTACAGGGTGTGATACAATGATTTATACCATTTTGGGTAATCTATATTGAAGTATTTCTGAGAGGAGATAGTCCACCAAAAAGCATGTGGTTGCTACTGCTTCTATATGTGATAGGAGGACCAAATGGATAGCCTATATCGTCTTTGAACGGTGTGGGACGTCGATTTGTGACATTTTCAGGAACCTATCATGTAGCGTTTCTGAACGATCGTCCATCAAAATACTCGAGGTACATAATGCCTCTATGCGATAAAGGAGAATAAAATGGATTGCAAAATCGTCTTTACAAGGTGTGAAACGACGATTTATAACATTTTCGGGAACCTATATTGAAGTATTCCTGAGAGATGGTCCACTGAAACATGAGGTGGCTACTGCTCTTATTTATGATAAGAGGATCAAATGGATAGCCTATACCGTCATTCAACGGTGTGGGACGTCGATTTGTGGCATTTTCAGGAACCTATAATGTAGCGTTTCTGAACGATGGTCCACCAAAATACTCGAGATACCTACTGCCACTATGCGAAAAAAGAGAATAAAGTGGATGACCAAAATTGATTTTACATGGTGTGATACAATGATTTGTTCAATTTTGGGTAATCTATCTTGAAGTATTTCTGACAGGGGGGGGATCAAATGGATAGCCTATATCGTCTTTGAACGGTGTGAGACGACGGTTTGTGACATTTTCAGGAACCTATCATGAAGCCTTTCTGAACGATCGTTCACCAAAATACTCAAGGTACATAATGCCTCTATGCCATAAAGGAGAATAAAATGGACTGCAAAATCGTCTTTACAAAGTGTGAAACGACTATTTATACCATTTTCGTTGACCTATATTGAAGTATTTCTGAGAGATAGTCCACCAAAAAGCATGAGGTGGCTGCTGCTCCTATTTATGGTAGGAGGACCAGATGGATAGCCATAATTCTCTTCGAACGGCGAGACACGGCGATTTGCGACATTTTGAGGAACCTATCTTGGAGCGTCTCCACACGATCGTCCACCAAAATACTCGAGATACTGACTCTATGCGAGAAAGGAGAATTAAGTGGACGACCAAATTTTAATTTACAGGGTGTGATACAATAATTTATATCATTTTCGGTAATCTATATTGAAGTATTTCTGAGAGGAGACAGTCCACCAAAAAGCATGAGGTGGCAACTGCTTCTATATATCATAGGAAGACCAAATGGAAATCCTATATCGTCTTTGAACGGTGTGAGACGACTATTTGTGACATTTTCAAGAACCTATCAAAAAGCGATGCTGAACGATTGTCCACCAAAACACTCGAGGTATCTACTGCCACTATACGAGAAAGAAGAATATAGTGGATGACCAAAATTGAATTTACAGGGTGTGATACAATGATTTGTACTATTTTGGGTAATCTATATTTAAGTATTTCTCAGAGGAGATAGTCCACCAAAAAGCATATGGTTGCTACTGCTTCTATATGTGATAGGAGAAACAAATTGATGGCCTATATCGTCTTTGAACGGAATGAGACGTCGATTTGTGACATTTTCAGGAACCTATCGTGAAGCGTTTCTGAACGACCGTCCATCAAAATACTCGAGGTACATAATGCCTCTATGCGATAAAGAGAATAAAGTGGATCACCAAAATTGAATTTACAGGGTGTGATACAATGATTTATACCATTTTGGGTAATCTATATTGAAGTATTTCTGAGAGGAGATAGTCCACCAAAAAGCATGTGGTTGCTACTGCTTTTATATGTGATAGGAGGAACAAATGGGTGGCTTATATCGTATTTCAACTATTGAAACGTCGATTTGTGACATTTTCAGGAACCTATCATCTAGCGTTTCTGAACGATGGTCTACCAAAATACTCGAGGTACCTACGGCCACTATGCGAAAAAGGAGAATAAAGTGGATCACCAAAATTGATTTTACAGGGTGTGATACAATGATTTGTTCAATTTTGGGTAATCTATCTTGAAGTATTTCTGAGTGGAGATATTCCACCAACAAGCATGGGGCGGCTACTGCTTCTATACATGATAGGAGGACCATATGGATAGCCTATATCGTATTTGAACGGTGTGAGATGTCGATTTGTGACATTTTTAGTTACCNCTACTGCTTCTATACATGATAGGAGGACCATATGGATAGCCTGTATCGTACGTGAACGGTGTGAGATGCCGATTTGTAACATTTTTAGTAACCTATCATGAAGAGTTTCTGAACGATGGTCCACAAAAGCACCCTAGGTACCTACTGCCTCTATGCGAGAAAGGAGAATAAAGTGGATCACCAAAATTGAGTTTACAGGGTGTGATACAATGATTTATACCACTTTGGGTAATCCATATTGAAGCATTTCTGAGAGGAGATAGTCCACCAAAAAGCATGTGGTTGCTACTGCTTCTAAATGTGATAGGAGGACCAAATGGATAGCCTATACCGTCTTCCAACGGTGTGGGTCGTCGATTTGTGACATTTTCAAGAACCTGTCATGTAGTGTTACAGAACGATCGTCCATCAAAACACCGGAGGTACATAATGCCTCTATGCGAGAAAGGAGAATAAAGTGGATCACCAAAATTGAATTTACAGGGTGTGATACAATGATTTATACCATTTTGGGTAACCTATATTGAATTATATCTGAGAGGAGATAGTCCACCAACAAGCATTGGTCGGCTACTGTTTCTGTACATGATAGGAGGAACATATGGATAGCCTATATCGTATTTGAACGGTGTGAGATGTCGATTTGTGACATTTTTAGTTACCTATCATGAAGCGTTTCTGAACGATGGTCCACCAAAATACTCGAGGTACCTACTGCCTCTATGCAAGAAAGGAGAATAAAGTGGATGACCAAAATTGAATTTACAGGGTGTGATACAATGATTTATTCAATTTTGGGTAATCTATATTGAAGTATTTCTGAGAGGAGATAGTCCACCTAAAAGCGTGAGGTGGCTACTGCTTCCATATATAGTAGCAGAACCAAATGGGTAGCCTATATCGTATTTGAACTATGTGAAACGACGATTTGTGACATTTTAAGGAACATATCATGAAGCGTTCCTGAAAGATGGTCCACTACAACACCCTAGGTACCTACTGCCACTATGCGAGAAAGGAGAATAAAGTGGATCACCAAAATTGAATTTACAGGGTGTGATACAATGATTTATACCATTTTGGGTAATCTATATTGAAGTATTTCTGAGAGGAGATAGTCCACCAAAAAGCATGTGGTTGCTACTGCTTCTATATGTGATAGGAGGACCAAATGGATAGCCTATATCGTCTTTGAACGGTGTGGGACGTCGATTTGTGACATTTTCAGGAACCTATCATGTAGCGTTTCTGAACGATCGTCCATCAAAATACTCGAGGTACATAATGCCTCTATGCGATAAAGGAGAATAAAATGGATTGCAAAATCGTCTTTACAAGGTGTGAAACGACGATTTATAACATTTTCGGGAACCTATATTGAAGTATTCCTGAGAGATGGTCCACTGAAACATGAGGTGGCTACTGCTCTTATTTATGATAAGAGGATCAAATGGATAGCCTATACCGTCATTCAACGGTGTGGGACGTCGATTTGTGGCATTTTCAGGAACCTATAATGTAGCGTTTCTGAACGATGGTCCACCAAAATACTCGAGATACCTACTGCCACTATGCGAAAAAAGAGAATAAAGTGGATGACCAAAATTGATTTTACATGGTGTGATACAATGATTTGTTCAATTTTGGGTAATCTATCTTGAAGTATTTCTGACAGGGGGGGGATCAAATGGATAGCCTATATCGTCTTTGAACGGTGTGAGACGACGGTTTGTGACATTTTCAGGAACCTATCATGAAGCCTTTCTGAACGATCGTTCACCAAAATACTCAAGGTACATAATGCCTCTATGCCATAAAGGAGAATAAAATGGACTGCAAAATCGTCTTTACAAAGTGTGAAACGACTATTTATACCATTTTCGTTGACCTATATTGAAGTATTTCTGAGAGATAGTCCACCAAAAAGCATGAGGTGGCTGCTGCTCCTATTTATGGTAGGAGGACCAGATGGATAGCCATAATTCTCTTCGAACGGCGAGACACGGCGATTTGCGACATTTTGAGGAACCTATCTTGGAGCGTCTCCACACGATCGTCCACCAAAATACTCGAGATACTGACTCTATGCGAGAAAGGAGAATTAAGTGGACGACCAAATTTTAATTTACAGGGTGTGATACAATAATTTATATCATTTTCGGTAATCTATATTGAAGTATTTCTGAGAGGAGACAGTCCACCAAAAAGCATGAGGTGGCAACTGCTTCTATATATCATAGGAAGACCAAATGGAAATCCTATATCGTCTTTGAATGGTGTGAGACGACTATTTGTGACATTTTCAAGAACCTATCAAAAAGCGATGCTGAACGATTGTCCACCAAAACACTCGAGGTATCTACTGCCACTATACGAGAAAGAAGAATATAGTGGATGACCAAAATTGAATTTACAGGGTGTGATACAATGATTTGTACTATTTTGGGTAATCTATATTTAAGTATTTCTCAGAGGAGATAGTCCACCAAAAAGCATATGGTTGCTACTGCTTCTATATGTGATAGGAGAAACAAATTGATGGCCTATATCGTCTTTGAACGGAATGAGACGTCGATTTGTGACATTTTCAGGAACCTATCGTGAAGCGTTTCTGAACGATCGTCCATCAAAATACTCGAGGTACATAATGCCTCTATGCGATAAAGGAGAATAAAATGGATTGCAAAATCGTCTTTACAAGGTGCGAAACGACGATTTATAACATTTTCGGGAACCTATATTGAAGTATTCCTGAGAGACGGTCCACTAGAAAGCTTGAGGTGGGTACTGCTTCCATATGTGATAGGAGGACCAAATGGATAGCCTAAATCTTCTTCGAACGGCGAGGCACGGCGATTTGCGACATTTTGAGGAACATATCTTGCAGCGTCTCCGCATGATGGTCCACCAAAATACTCGAGGTACTGACTCTATGCGAGAAAGGAGAATAAAGTGGACGACCAAATTTTAATTTACTGGGTGTGATACAATAATTTATATAATTTTCGGTAATCTATATTGAAGTATTTCTGAAAGGAAACAGTCCACCAAAAAGCATGAGGTGGCTACTGCTTCCATATATGATAGGAGGACCAAATGGGTAGCTAATATCGTCTTTGAGCGGTGTAATATGACGATTTGTGACATTTTCAGTAACCTATCATGAAGCGTTTCTGAACGATGGTCCACCAAAATACCCTACCTACCTACTGCCTCTATGCAGGAAATTTCTAGGAACCTAAGTTAAAGTCTTTCTGACCGATCGTCCACCACAATACTCGAGGCACTACCTCTATGCGTGAATGGAGGATAATGTGGATGACCAAAATTGAATTTACAGGGTGTGATACAATGATTGATACCATTCTGGCTAATCTATATTGAAGTATTTCTGAGGGGAGATAGTCCACCAAAAAGCATGAAGTGGGTACTGCTTCCATAAATGACAGGAGGACCAAATGGATAGCCTATGTCCTCTTTGAATGGTGTGAGACGTCGATTTTTGACATTTTTAGGAACCTATCGTGAAGCGTTCCTGAACGATCGTCCACCAAAATGCTCGAGGCACATAATGCCTCTATGCGATAAAGGAGAATAAAATGGATTGCAAAATCGCCTTTACAAAGTGTGAAACGACGATTTATACCATTCTCGGGAACCTATATTGAAGTATTTCTGTCAGATAGCCCATCAAAAAGCATGAGGTGGCTACTGCTTCTATATATGATAGGAAGACCAAATGGATAGCCTATATTGTCTTTGAACGGTGTGAGACGACTATTTGTGACATTTTCAGGAACCTATCAAGAAGCGATGCTGAACGATGGTCCACCAAAGTACTCGAGGTATCTACTGCCACTATGCGAGAAAGAAGAGTATAGTGGATGACCAAAATTGAATTTACAGGGTGTGATACAATGATTTATACGATTTTCGGTAATCTAAATTGAAGTATTTCTGAGAGAAGATAGTCCACCAAAAAGAATGAGGTGGCTACTGCTTTCTGATATGATAGGAGGACCAAATGGATAGCCTATATCGTCTTTGAACGGTGTGAGACGACGATTTGCGACATTATCAGGAACCTATCAAGAAGCGATTCTGAACGATGGTCTACAAAGATACTAGAAGTACCTACGGCCTCTATGTGATGCAATGATTTATACTATTTTGGGTAATCTATATTGAAGTATTTCTGAGAGGAGATGGTCCACCAAAAAGCATGAGGTAGCGACTGCTCCCATTCACGATAGGAAGATCAAATGTATAGCCTATATCGTATTTGAACTATGTGAAACGACGATTTGTGACATTTGAAGGAACCTATCATTAAGCGTTTCTGAACGACCGTCCACCAAAATGCGCGAGGTACATAATGCCTCTATGCGAAGGAAGAGAATAAAATGGATTGCAAAATCACCTTGACACGGTGTGAAACGACGATTTATAACATTTTCGGGAACCTACATTGAAGTATTCCTGAGAGATGGTCCACCAAAAAGCATGAGGTGGCTACTGCTCCCATTTATGATAGGAGGACCAAATGGATAGCATGGACCGTCTTTGAAAGGTATGGAACGTCGATTTGTGACATTTTCAGGAACCTATCATGTAGCGTTTCTGAACGATGGTCCACCAAAATACTCAAAGTACCTACTGCCACTATGCGAAAAAGGAGAATAAAGTGGATGACCAAAATTGATTACACAGGGTGTGATACAATGATTTATACCATTTTGGGTAATCTATATTGAAGTATTTCTGAGAGGAGATAGTCCACCAAAAAGCATGAAGTGGCTACTGCTTCCATATATGATAGGAGGAAAAAATGGATAGCCTATGTCGTCTTTGAATGGTGTGAGACGTCGATTTGTGACATTTTTAGAACCTATCATGAGGCGTTTCTGAACGATCGTACACCAAAATGCTCGAGGCACATAATGCCTCTATGCGATAAAGGAGAACAAAATAGATTGCAAAATCGCCTTTACAAAGTGTGAAACAACGATTTACACCATTTTCGGGAACCTATATTGAAGTATTTCTGTCAGATAGCCCATCAAAAAGCATGAGGTGGCTACTGCTTCTATATATGATAGGAAGACCAAATGTATAGCCTATATCGTATTTGAACTATGTGAAACGACGATTTGTGACATTTTAACGAACCTATCATTAAGCGTTTCTGAACGATGGTCCACCAAAATACCCTAGGTACCTACTGCCACTATGCGAGAAAGGAAAATAGAGTGGATCACCAAAATTGAATTTACAGGGTGTGATACAATGATTTATACCATTTTGGGTAATCGATATTGAAGTAGTTCTGAGAGGAGACAGTCCACCAAAAAGCATGTGGTTGCTACTGCTTCTATATGCGACAGGAGGACCAAATGGATAGCCTATATCGTCTTCCAACGGTGTGAGACATTTTCAGGAACCTATCATGAAGCATTTCTGAACGATTTTCCACCAAATTACCCAAACTACCTCTATGCAAGAAAGGAGAATAAAGTGGATGACCAAAATTGAATTTACAGGTTGTGATACAATGATTTATACCATTTTGGGTAACCTATATTGAATTATATCTGAGAGGAGATAGTCCACCAACAAGCATTGGTTGGCTACTGCTTCTGTACATGATAGGAGGACCATATGGATAGTCTATATCGTATTTGAACGGTGTGAGATGTGGATTTGAGACAATTTAAGTAACCTATCATGAAGCGTTTCTGAACGATGGTCCACCAAAACACTGTAGGTACCTACTGCCTCTATGCAAGAAAGGAGAATAAAGTGGATGACCAAAATTGATTTTACAGGGTGTGATACAATGGTTTATTCAATTTTGGGTAATCTTCTTGAAATATTTCTGGGAGGAGATATTCCACCAACAAGCATGGGGTGGCTACTGCTTCTATACATGATAGGAGGACCATATGGATAGCCTATATCGTATTTGAACGGTGTGAGATGTCGATTTGTGACATTTTTAGTTACGTATCATGAAGCGTTTCTGAACGATGGTCCACCAAAATACCCTAGGTACCTACTGCCTCTATGCGAGAAATGAGAATAAAGTGGATCACCAACATTGAGCTTACAGGGTGTGATACAATGATTTATGCCACTTTGGGTAATCTATATTGAAGCATTTCTGAGAGGAGATAGTCCACCAAAAAGCATGTGGTTGCTACTGCTTCTAAATGTGATTGGAGGACCAAATGGATAGCCTATACCGTCTTCCAACGGTGTGGGACGTCGATTTGTGACATTTTTAGGAACCTATCATGTAGCGCTTCTGAATGATGGTCCACCAAAATACTCGAGGTACCTACTGCTGCTATGCGGAAAAGGAGAATAATGTGGATGACCAAAATTGATTTTACAGGGTCTGATACAATGATTTATTCAATTTTGGGAAATCTATCTTGAAGTATTTCTGAGAGGAGATAGTCCACCGAAAAGCATGGGGTGGCAACTGCATCCATATATAATAGCAGAACCAAATGGGTAGCCTATATCGTATTTGAACTATGCGAAACGACGATTTGTGACATTTTAAGGAACCTATCATGAAGCATTTCTGAACGATGGTCCACCAAAATACCCAAGGTACCTACTGCCAGTATGGGAGAAAGGAGAATAAAGTGGATAACCAAAATTGATTTTACAGGGTGTGATACAATGATTTATACGATTTTGGGTAATCTATATTGAAGTATTTCTGAGAGGAGATGGTCCACCCAAAAGCGTCAGGTGGCTACTGCTAGCATATATATTAGCAGAA
>NW_020438967.1:4262-10792 GCF_000699045.2 Agrilus planipennis | reverse complement strand
TAGGTACCTACTGCCACTATGCGAGAAAGGAGAATAAAGTGGATCACCAAAATTGAATTTACAGGGTGTGATACAATGATTTATACCATTTTGGGTAATCGATATTGAAGTAGTTCTGAGAGGAGACAGTCCACCAAAAAGCATGTGGTTGCTACTGCTTCTATATGCGACAGGAGGACCAAATGGATAGCCTATATCGTCTTCCAACGGTGTGAGACATTTTCAGGAACCTATCATGAAGCATTTCTGAACGATTTTCCACCAAATTACCCAAACTACCTCTATGCAAGAAAGGAGAATAAAGTGGATGACCAAAATTGAATTTACAGGTTGTGATACAATGATTTATACCATTTTGGGTAACCTATATTGAATTATATCTGAGAGGAGATAGTCCACCAACAAGCATTGGTTGGCTACTGCTTCTGTACATGATAGGAGGACCATATGGATAGTCTATATCGTATTTGAACGGTGTGAGATGTGGATTTGAGACAATTTAAGTAACCTATCATGAAGCGTTTCTGAACGATGGTCCACCAAAATACCCAAGGTACCTACTGCCAGTATGGGAGAAAGGAGAATAAAGTGGATAACCAAAATTGATTTTACAGGGTGTGATACAATGATTTATACGATTTTGGGTAATCTATATTGAAGTATTTCTGAGAGGAGATGGTCCACCCAAAGGCATGTGGTTGCTACTGCTTCTATATGTGATAGGAAGACCAAACGGATAGCCGAAATCGCCTTCGAACGGTATGGGTCGTCGATTTGTGACATTTTCAAGAACCTGTCATGTAGTGTTACAGAACGATCGTCCATCAAAACACTCGAGGTACATAATGCCTCTATGCGAGAAAGGAGAATAAAGCGGATCACCAAAATTGATTTTACATGGTGTGATACAACGATTTATTCAATTTTGGGAAATCTATCTTGAAGTATTTCTGAGAGGAGATAGTCTACCAAAAAGCATGGGGTGGCTACTGCTTCTGTACATGATAGGAGGTCTAAATGGATACCCTATTTCGTATTTGAACGGTGTGAGATGTCGATTTGTGGCATTGTTAATAACCTATCAAGTAGCGTTTCTGAACGATCGTCCATCAAAATACTCGAGGTACATAATGCCTCTATGCGAGAAGGGAGAATAAAGTGGATCACCAAAATTGAATTTACAGTGTGTGATCCAATGATTTATAGCATTTTGGGTAATCGATATTAAAGTAGTTCTGAGAGGAGATAGTTCACCGAAAAGCATGTGGTTGCTACTGCTTCTATATGTGATAGGAGGACCAAATGGATAGCCTATATCGTCTTCCAACGGTGTAGGACGTCGATTTGTGACATTTTCAGGAACCTATCATGTAGCGTTTCTGAACGATCGTCCATCAAAATACTCGAGGTACATAATGCCTCTATGCGATAAAGGAGAATAAAATGGATTGCAAAATCGTCTTTACAAGGTGTGAAACGACGATTTAAAACATTGTCGGGAACCTTTATTGAAGTATTCTTGAGAGATGGTCCATTAAAAAGCATGAGGTGGCTTCTGCTCCTATTTATGATAGGATGATCAGATGGAGAGCCTATACCGTCATTGAACGGTGTGGGACGTCGATCTGTGACATTTTTAGTTACCTATCATGAAGCGCTTCTGAACGATGGTCCACCAAAATACCCTAGGTACCTACTGCCTCTATGCGAGAAAGGAGAATAAAGTGGATCACCAAAATTGAGTTTACAGGGTGTGATACAATGATTTATACCACTTTGGGTAATCTATATTGAAGCATTTCTGAGAGAAGATAGTCCACCAAAAAGCATGTTGTTGCTACTGCTCCTATATGTGATAGAAGAACCAAGTGGATAGCCTATATCGTCTTCCAACGGTGTGGGACGTCAATTTGTGACATTTTCAGGAACCTATCATGTAGCGCTTCTGAACGATGGTCCACCAAAGTACTCGAGGTACCTACTGCCGCTATGCGGAAAAGGGGAATAAAGTGGATGACCAAAATTGATTTTACAGGGTGCGATACAATGATTTATTCAATTTTGGGAAATCTATCTTGAAGTATTTCTGAGAGGAGATAGTCCACCGAAAAGCATGGGGTGGCTACTGCTTCCATATACAATAGCAGAACCAAATGGGTAGCCTATATCGTATTTGATCTATGTGAAACGACGATTTGTGACATTTTAAGGAACCTATCATGAAGTGTTTCTGAACGATGGTCCATCAAAATACCCTAGATACCTACTGCCACTATGCGAGAAAAGAGAAGAAAGTGGATGACCAAAATTGAATCTACTTTGTGTGATACAATGATTTATACCATTTTCGGTAATCTATATTGAAGTATTTCTGAGAGGAGATAGTTCACCAAAAAGTATGTGGTTGCTACTGCTTCTATATGTGATAGGAGGACCAAATTGATAGCCTATATCGTCTTTGAGCGGTGTGAGACGTCGATTTGTGACATTTTCAGATACCTATCGTGTAGCGTTTCTGAACGATCGTCCATCAAAATACTCGAGGTCCCTACTGCCACTATGCGAAAAAGGAGAATAAAGTGGATGACCAAAACTGATTATACCGGGTGTGATACAATGATTTATACCATTTTGGGTAATCTATATTGAAGTATTTCTGAGAGGAGATAGTCCACCGAAAAGCATGAGGTGGCTACTGCATCCATATATAATAGCAGAACCAAATGGGTAGCCTATATCGTATTTGAACTATGCGAAACGACGATTTGTGACATTTTAAGGAACCTATCATGAAGCATTTCTGAACGATGGTCCACCAAAATACCCAAGGTACCTACTGCCAGTATGGGAGAAAGGAGAATAAAGTGGATAACCAAAATTGAATTTACAGGGTCTGATACAATGATTTATACGATTTTGGGTAATCTATATTGAAGTATTTCTGAGAGGAGATAGTCCACCCAAAAGCATGTGGTTGCTACTGCTTCCATATGTGATAGGAAGACCAAACGGATAGCCGAAATCGCCTTCGAACGGTATGGGTCGTCGATTTGTGACATTTTCAAGAACCTGTCATGTAGTGTTACAGAACGATCGTCCATCAAAACACTCGAGGTACATAATGCCTCTATGCGAGAAAGGAGAATAAAGCGGATCACCAAAACGACGATTTATAGCATTGTCGGGAACCTATATTGAAGTACTCCTGAGAGATGGTCCACTAAAAAGCATGAGGTGGCTTATGCTCCTATTTATGATAGGAGGATCAAATGGATAGCCTACACCGTCTTTGAACGGTGTGGGACGTCGATTTGTGACATTTTCATGAACCTGTCATGTAGCGTTTCTGAACGATCGTCCACCAAAATACCCTAGGTACCTACTGCCGCTATGCGAGAAAGAAGAATAAAGGTTATCACCAGAATTGAATTTACAGGGTGTGATACAATGATTTATACCATTTTGGGTAATCTATATTGAAGTATTTCTGAGAGAAGATAGTCCACCAAAAAGCATGTTGTTGCTACTGCTTCTATATGTGATAGGAGGAACAAATGGATAACCTATATCGTCTTTGAACGGTGTGGGACGTCGATTTGTGACATTTTCAGGAACCTATCATGTAGCGTTTCTGAACGATGGTCCACCAAAATACTCGAGGTACCTACTGCCCCTATGCGAAAAAGGAGAATAAACTGGATGACCAAAATTGATTTTACAGGGTGTGATACAATGATTTATTCAATTTTGGGTAATCTATCTTGAAGTATTTCTGAGAGGAGATAGTCCACCAACAAGCATGTGGTGGTTACTGCTTCTATACATGATAGGAGGACCATGTGGATAGCCTATATCGTATTTGAATGGTGTGAGATGTTGATTTGTGACATTTTTAGTAACCTATCATGAAGCGTTTCTGAACGATGGTCCACCAAAACACCCGAGGTACCTACTGCCTCTATGCAAGAAAGGAGAATAAAGTGGATGACCAAAATTAAATTTAATAGGTGTGATACAATGATTTATACCATTTTGGGTAATCTATGTTGAAGTATTTCTGAGAGGAGATGGTCCACCGAAAAGCGTGAGGTGGCTACTGCTTCCATATATAGTAGCAGAACCAAATGGGTAGCCTATATCGTATTTGAAATATGTCAAACGACGATTTGTGACATTTTAAGGAACCTATCATGAGGCGTTCCTGAAAGATGGTCCACCACAACACCCTAGGTACCTACTGCCACGATGCGAGAGAGATGAATAATGTGGATCACCAAAATTGAATTTACAGGGTGTGATACAATGATTTATACCATTTTGGGTAATCCATATTGAAGTATTTCTGAGAGGAGATAGTCCACCAAAATGCATGTGGTTGCTACTGCTTCTATACCGTCTTTGAACGGTGTGGGACGTCGATTTGTGACATTTTCAGGAACCTATCATATAGCGTTTCTGAACGATCGTCCATCAAAATACTCCAGGTAGATAATGCCTCTATGCCATAAAGGAAAATAAAATGGACTGCAAAATCGTCTTTACAAAGTGTGAAACGACGATCTATACCATTTTCGTTAACCTATATTGAAGTATTTCTGAGAGATAGTCCACCAAAAAGCATGAGGTGGCTGCTGCTCCTATTTATGGTAGGAGGACCAGATGGATAGCCATAATTCTCTTCGAACGGCGAGACACGGCGATTTGCGACATTTTGAGAAACCTATCTTGGAGCGTTTCCGCACGATCGTCCACCAAAATACTCGAGATACTGACTCTATGCGAGAAAGGAGAATAAAGTGGACGACCAAATTTTAATTTACAGGGTGTGATACAATAATTAATATCATTTTCGGTATCTATATTGAAGTATTTCTGAGAGGAGACAATCCACCGAAAAGCATGAGGTGGCTACTGCTTCTATATATGATAAGAAGACCAAATGGATATCCTATATCGTCTTTGAACGGTGTGAGACGATTATTTGTGACATTTTCAGGAACCTATCAAAAAGCTATGCAGAACGATGGTCCACCAAAATACTCGAGGAATCTACTGCCACTATGCGAGAAAGAAGAATATAGTGATGACCAAAATTGAATTTTCAGGGTGTGATACAATGATTTATACTATTTTGGGTAATCTATATTAAAGTATTTCTGAGAGGAGATAGTCCACCAAAAAGCATGTGGTGGCGACTGCTCCCATATACGATAGGAGGACCAAATGGATAGCCTATACCGTCTTTGAACGGTATGAGACGTCGATTTGTGACATTTTCAGGAACCTGTCGTGAAGCGTTTGTGAACGATCGTCCACCAAAATGCCCGAGTTACATAATGCCTCTATGCGATGGAGGAGAATAAAATGGATTGCAAAATCACCTTTACAAGGTGTGAAGCGACGATTTATAGCATTTTCGGGAACCTATATTGAAGTATTCCTGAGAGACGGTCCACTAGAAAGCATGAGGTGGCTACTGCTCCTATTTATGGTAGGAGGATCAAATAGATAGTCTATACCGTCATTGAACGGTGTGGGACGTCGATTTGTGACATTTTCAGGAACCTGTCATGTGGCGTTTCTGCCACTATGAGAGAAAGGAGAATAAAGTGGATCACCAAAATTGAATTTACAGTATGTGATACAATGATTTATACCATTTTGTGTAATCTATATTGAAGTATTTCTGAGAGGAAATAGTCCACCCAAAAGCATGTGGTTGCTTCTGCTTCTATATGTGATAGGAGGACCAAATGGGTAGCCTATATCGCCTTTGAACTGTGTGCGACGTCGATTTGTGACATTTTCAGTAACCTATTATGTAGCGTTTCTGAACGATGGTCCACGAAAATACCCTAGGTACCTACTGCCACTATGCGAGGAAGGAGAATAAAATGGATCACCAAAATTGAATTTACACGGTGTGATACAGTGATTTATACCATTTTGGGTAATCTATATTGAAGTGTAGTCACCCTGCGTGTATGGTCGTAGTAAGGTGTGACTATCAAAGTTGTGGTTCTGAGAAGAACCGATTTAGTTATATCGTTGGACACATTATCTGCATCATTGATGATTCCAAGGGTTGACAATTTACCAGCATCCGAATAATAGTGAGCCTGGTGTTAGACTAATTTTATTTCGATATTTACAGAGTATTTATACAAAATCTATTTACATGGATTAAATGGCAAAGAACATTTCAGCACATTACATTTGTGTGTGTATTTGCCGTTGACCTAGTTAGTCGCAGTGTGTCGCGACCTAACTCAGTCAGCACAAATGTAGAGTCTTAATTGATACACAACAATAAATGTTTTCTTGCTATACCGAGTGTTCCCACAGGACCCCCCTTCCAGTGAGGAACGATGTGGATTAGCTTGCTCGGATATAGCTAGGGAAATGTACTCGACGACCGGACCGGGTTGTAGTATGGGCTGGTCGATCGTCCATTTTCCTCGTTGTGAGTATCGGTTGGAAGTGCTGTTCTTCCTTCATGATGTATGCTGGTTTCAGTCTTTGCACTGATA
>NW_020438967.1:0-1967 GCF_000699045.2 Agrilus planipennis | reverse complement strand
AATTTACAGGGTGTGATACAATGATTTATACCATTTTGGGTAATCTATATTGAAGTATTTCTGAGAGGAGATAGTCCACCGAAAAGCGTGAGGTGGCTACTGCATCCATATATAATAGCAGAACCAAATGGGTAGCCTATATCGTATTTGAACTATGCGAAACGACGATTTGTGACATTTTAAGGAACCTATCATGAAGCATTTCTGAACGATGGTCCACCAAAATACCCAAGGTACCTACTGCCAGTATGGGAGAAAGGAGAATAAAGTGGATAACCAAAATTGATTTTACAGGGTGTGATACAATGATTTATACGATTTTGGGTAATCTATATTGAAGTATTTCTGAGAGGAGATGGTCCACCCAAAGGCATGTGGTTGCTACTGCTTCTATATGTGATAGGAAGACCAAACGGATAGCCGAAATCGCCTTCGAACGGTATGGGTCGTCGATTTGTGACATTTTCAAGAACCTGTCATGTAGTGTTACAGAACGATCGTCCATCAAAACACTCGAGGTACATAATGCCTCTATGCGAGAAAGGAGAATAAAGCGGATCACCAAAATTGATTTTACATGGTGTGATACAACGATTTATTCAATTTTGGGAAATCTATCTTGAAGTATTTCTGAGAGGAGATAGTCTACCAAAAAGCATGGGGTGGCTACTGCTTCTGTACATGATAGGAGGTCTAAATGGATACCCTATTTCGTATTTGAACGGTGTGAGGTGTCGATTTGTGGCATTGTTAATAGCCTATCAAGTAGCGTTTCTGAACGATCGTCCATCAAAATACTCGAGGTACATAATGCCTCTATGCGAGAAAGGAGAATAATGTGGATCACCAAAATTGAATTTACAGGGTGTGATCCAATGATTAATACCATTTTGGGTAATCGATATTGAAGTAGTTCTGAGAGGAGATAGTTCACCGAAAAGCATGTGGTTGCTACTGCTTCTATATGTGATAGGGGGACCAAATGGATAGCCTATATCGTCTTCCAACGGTGTAGGACGTCGATTTGTGACATTTTCAGGAAGCTATCATGTAGCGTTTCTGAACGATCGTCCATCAAAATACTCGAGGTACATAATGCCTCTATGCGATAAAGGAGAACAAAATAGATTGCAAAATCGCCTTTACAAAGTGTGAAACAACGATTTACACCATTTTCGGGAACCTATATTGAAGTATTTCTGTCAGATAGCCCATCAAAAAGCATGAGGTGGCTACTGCTTCTATATATGATAGGAAGACCAAATGGATAGCCTATATTGTCTTTGAACGGTGTGAGACGACTATTTGTGACATTTTCAGGAACCTATCAAGAAGCGATGCTGAACGATGGTCCACCAAAGTACTCGAGGTATCTACTGCCACTATGCGAGAAAGAAGAATATAGTGGATGACCAAAATTGAATTTACAGGGTGTGATACAATGATTTATACGATTTTCGATAATCTAAATTGAAGTATTTCTGAGAGAAGATAGTCCACCAAAAAGAATGAGGTGGCTACTGCTTTCTGATATGATAGGAGGACCAAATGGATAGCCTATATCGTCTTTGAACGGTGTGAGACGACGATTTGCGACATTATCAGGAACCTATCAAGAAGCGATTCTGAACGATGGTCCACAAAGATACTCGAAGTACCTACTGCCTCTATGTGATGCAATGATTTATACTATTTTGGGTAATATATCTTGAAGTATTTCTGACAGGAGATAGTCCATCAAAAAGCATGAAGTGGCTACTGCTTCTATATATGGTAGGAAGACCAAATGGATATCCTATATCGTCTTTGAATGGTGTGAGACGACTATTTGTGACATTTTCAAGAACCTATCAAAAAGCGATGCTGAACGATTGTCCACCAAAACACTCGAGGTATCTACTGCCACTATACGAGAAAGAAGAATATAGTGGATGACCAAAATTGAATTTACAGGGTGTGATACAATG
>NW_020438966.1:338654-354389 GCF_000699045.2 Agrilus planipennis | reverse complement strand
GACGACCAATCGCGGAGCGCGCTCGCTCCGTTCTCGCGCAAGGGGGACGGGCTTCCGATCGACGCGGCCGCCGCTTAAATGGGCAACGACGCACGTTGCAGCCGTCGTCAGTCGTCGAGTGCGAACGGAGGTTAGTGTGAGAACAGTGATTATAGTTAATATAAGAATTGCGATTGAGTGTTCTCGCTCAAGTGGTGTTATATTCAGACGGAAGTGTCGTCAGGCGAAGTGAAGTAAGCAGACAAAATAAATCAGAGGGTTAACAGAAAGGGAAGCGTGGTGATTGACCCAAGGGTCATCATCCGTAACCGTAACGAGATGGACTCGTGCCACTCCAACGATGACCCACAGAGGCAGTTGACGCCCATGGATATCATCAAAAAAAAGGATGAAGAAATAATATCGCTAAAGAATCAAATATCGATACTCTTTGGCCAAATAAAAGAACCAACCATAGCTGTAAACCAACAAAACGCCAAGTTGGATGCCCAAAAACTTCTAGATGAAGAAAATTTCTCGGATGGGTCATCTATAACGCTATCAGAAAAGTCCGACAGAAGCGCAAGTAGGAAAAGGAAAAAGAGGACAGTGATCCAAACCACGAAAACAACAAACGATTACCAAATTCATGAAAATTTCAAAACCAAAAACAGATTCGATGCTTTGCCAAGAGAAAATAGCCCAGTAAACCAAGACCGCGCTAAACAAGAGACTAGGTCTCATGAGATATCCGGCAATAGGGAAGAAACCCAACGTACAAACACTTCTTTCCGGGAAATAGAAGGTGGTATACATGTTCCAATTTTGTCGCAGACACAGATGGAGGTACAAAACTTAGACGAAGAAATGACCTCATCATACAAAAAGGAAAAAAGGCCTCCACCAATAATAATGACCGAACCAGCAAAATATCAGGCAGCACGAGAAGGTATGAGGAAATCAGGCATTTCAATACAGAAATGCGCTTTTATTAACGAAGGGGTTCGCATGTTCCCGTCAACATCAGAGGATTACCGAAGGACAATTAAGCTATTAGATGCCATGGGAGCAAAAAGATTCACGTACAGCCTAGAGGAAGAACGTAAACTAAAGATAGTTCTTCGAGGAATTCCTCAAGACATTGCCACAGAAGATATTGCAACTGATCTCCGAGAAAAAGGTTACCGGATCCACACAGTAACAAGGATGAGGAAAAACAAAGATGTCGCATACCCAATGGTATTAGTAGTTACCGACAAAAATGAAGAAGGGAAAAAAGTATTTAACGTGGAAGAAGTTATGGGATTAAAAGTACGCACAGAACCAAAAAAGAAATCTACAGCAGAATCTCAGTGTTTTCGCTGCCAGTCTTTTGGACACGCAAAAGATAACTGCACAGGGCAATGGAAATGTGCATTCTGTGCTGAGGAACACCCGTCATTCACATGCACCCAACCAAGAGGACCAGGACTACCAGCAAAGTGTGCAAATTGCCAAGGGAACCACCCGGCCTTTGCAAAGGCGTGTCCAAAAAATCCAAGCACTGAAAAAGCAGAAAAAGAAAGGAAGAAAGTTCAAGCAGTCCGAAAAGCTGAAGTAACACAAGGAATCTCTTATGCCCAAAAAACAAAAAACCAGGAACAAACTCCAAACCAAGATTCACTCGAAGCAACCATTGAAAAAGTACTATTGAAGCTCTTACCTAAAATCATCAAAGAAATTAATGGATAACACAAACGTAAGGAGTGACAACCAAGAAATCATCATATGCACCTGGAACACGAACGGCGGCTTAAAAAACAAAGAGGAACTGGTAGTGTTTATGGAGGAAAATGAAATTTCAGTGCTACTGTTGACCGAAACACACCTAAAAAAAGGAGAATACTTCTCACTACCAGGATATAAAGTATTCAGGAGAGACAGAGAGGGAAGGCCGGGAGGAGGCGTTGCCATTGCCATAAAAGGTAATCTCAATGCAAACCAAATAATGTTAACAACAAGGGCGGAAACAGTGGCAATAGAAACAATGATCGGAAATAAAATTATCCGCTTCATAGCAATATATATCCCCCCCGCAGATGATATATTCGAAGAAGATTTCGAAGAAATACTACGACATCCTAACACGATTGTAGGAGGCGACCTAAACGCCAAACATTGGTCATGGGGCAGCAGGTCCATCAACAAAAAAGGGAGGAAACTACAAAGATTACTAAAAAACCACCAAAATACCACAGTCCAAGGCCCAGAAGATGACACAACGATCCCAACAAACGGGACAAGAGGAGATGTGTTAGATATATTTATATGCCACAAAACTAAAGGTAGGGAAAGAGTAAAAACAATTCACCAACTATCGTCTGACCACTTCCCAGTGACGCTAACAATCCCAGGAAAGAAGGAGCATCCACCAGAAAGAAGTAGAACCGACTGGATTAAATTTAATTATCTAAGCGAAAGCCTAGCCCAACAACAACCGCTTCAAACCAGTAATGAAATAGAAAATGAAGTCAGAACAATCACACAAGATATAAAGGAACTAATCGATAAGTGTACCATCAAAATCAATACCAACCAAATCAATAGACTTGGACTGTCCGTAGAAGAGAAAGGAATAATAAAAGAAAAGAACGAGCTTAAAAAAAGGTGGGCCAAGTACAGAAGAGAAAAGGACAGGGAGAATTATAAACGAAAACAGAATGAGGTCCGGGACTTGCTAAAAAACATCAAGCAACAAAAATGGATGAAGGATATAGAGGAAGCAAACGACGAAACATCAGCATTCTGGTCTCTAACAAAAAAAATTGGAAAAAGAAAAAACCCAAACACACCGCTACTGATCAAAGGGGACACAATCTACGACAATCAAGAAAAGGCCGAACACGCAGCAGAGTATTACAAAGACCTTTTTACCAATAACAGGGAATCCGACCGTAGAACAACAGAAAAGGCCCAACAAACAGCTGAGAAATTAAACAAACCGCAAGTTACTATACCACCAGAAATTACAGCGGAAACAGTGAAGGAAAGAATCAAAGGGCTAGACAGAAAAAAGAGCCCAGGGATAGATAATATCTCAAATATGGCACTAAAAATGATGGACGACAAGCTAACCCACAGATTAGCAAATATATACAACGCGTGTCTAATACAATCCTACTTCCCAAAGTCGTGGAAAAAAGCCACCATAGTATCAATACCAAAAGGCGACAAGGACCCACGGAAGATGGAAAACCAAAGGCCGATATCTCTGCTATGTGGAATGGCCAAATTATTGGAAAACATAATTAAAGACTACTTAGAAGAATTCATAAAGGAAAAGGACATCATCCCACCTCAACAATTCGGATTCCAGAGGAAATTGGCAGCGATACAACAAGTGGCCAACTTCACTAGTGCAGTAGAACAGTTCACAGGTCCTCGGAAACAAGCGGTTGCAGCACTTCTGGACGTAGAAAAGGCCTACGACAAAGTGTGGAGACAAGGACTGCTACTAAAACTATCGGATTTCAAATTCCCACGGTGGATACAACAAATAATAGCAAATTGGCTGAAAGATCGAAAATTCCTGGTAAGAGTTGGAAAAGCAATATCATCGGAAAAGATAGCAGTACAGGGGCTCCCACAAGGCTCCCCACTCTCCCCAATCCTATTTAACATCTACGTGGCAGATCTTCCCACGTTCCCAAAGGACGATCGTACAAGAATATTCCAGTTCGCAGATGACACTGCAATTTTATGCAGTGCAAACAACGTAGAATTGGCAGTAAACAGAATAGAGAAATGCCTGAAAACAATATCTAAATATGCCAACAAATGGAAAATAAAAATAAACGAGAACAAAACAGAGGCAATACTTTTCGGAAACAAAAGACCAATACAAAACAGCTTAAAGTTCAATGATAAGAAAATTGTTTTCCAAAAGGCAGTAACATACTTAGGGGTCACAATCGATAAAAACAGATCATATACCAACCACATCAAAAGAAGGTCAAAATTAGCTGACTCAAAATTAAAAAGACTTAACAAACTTGTACAAGGAAACGACACCCTCAACTTAAAAAACAGAATGAAAATATTTAACACAATCTTAATCCCGACGGCAAACTACGGACAAGAAATATGGATTAAAGGCTCACAACTAACGAAGAAGGTGGCCAAAACTATGCAAACTAAACTACTCAGAAAATGCACAGGAGCTCCATGGTTCATAAGAAACGAAGATATTATGAAAGAAATGAAGGTAGAAGAGATACTTGAGACAGCAGAGAAAAGACGAAAACAAATGATCGTACGACTACAACAACATAATAAACCCGCGATTCAAACAATAGGCAATAACCTAATTACTTGAAAACAATCCAAGAAAAACAAAAGACAAAAGTGACCAGAAGAAGATACCAAAATTTGGAACAGGAGATCATATTTGTATAGACAAGAGTCTCAAAAATATTAAGGAGTTGAAGATAAAAAAAAAAGTTGCAGCCGTCATAACGAGTCAAGACAGACAGACAGTCCGACGCAACGTCCGCTCCGCTGCCGTTGTTGTTGTTGTTGTTAGTGATCGTTAACGTCAAATATCTCGACTGTATACCACGACACAATGCCTCCCAAGACTAGCGGCAAGGCTGCCAAGAAGGCCGGAAAGGCGNTATCACAGCCAATACTAAAGCAACTTGATGAGTTCCAAGAGAGAGACTCCGGCTGGACACTGAGCTCTATTACCAACTTAGGAATCCACATCAACAAATTTACACCTCAACTGGGATCTTCATATGTAGAGTTACCGCGGCAAATTAAAATCAAAGAAGCCTGCATAAATATTAAAAATATGGATGGGGCGTGCTTTGTGTGGGCGGTAGTTTCTGCCTTGTACCCTGTTTATAAAAACAGTGACCGAACGGCATCTTACCCTCATTATTCTAAAGTTCTAAATATAAAAGGTATTCAGTTTCCGATGACTACAAGACAAATTCCGCGTTTCGAAAATCAAAATGATTTATCTATTAACCTTTACGGATTGAAAAAATGTAAAAACACTTTTATCATACTCCCTACATATTTAACAAAAAATAAAATGGAAAAGCATATCAACTTGCTCTTTATACAAGATCGGTATGAAGATGATGATCTTGATGATGCTAATATTCCTATGAAATACCATTTTTGTTGGATAAAAAATTTGTCGAGGCTTCTGTCATCCCAACTTAGCAAACATGATGGCAAAAAGCATTTTTGCGATCGATGTTTACACTACTTCTCTTCCCAAGATAGATTGTCTGAACATTATAAGGACTGCAAAAATGTTAATGACTGCTGTATTAGACTACCGAGTGGGGGTGAACAGAAGCACTTGAAATTCAAAAACTTCAAAAATAAGGAAAAGATGCCGTTCATTGTTTATGCTGACCTTGAAAGTGTATTAGAAAAAGTAGTAAACTCGGGCAACAAGTACCAGCGCCACGTACCCGCAGCAATTGGTTACTACGTCAAGTGTTCTTATGATCCCACGTTATCTTTTTACAGATCTTATCGCGGAGAAGATTGCATGTCCTGGTTTGCTCAGCAGATGTGTTGTTTTGCTGAAGATGTCGAGACGGTTTATCTGTGTCCTTTTGATATTAGAATGACTCCAGAACAACAGGCTGAATTTGAACGAGCAACGCATTGTCACATCTGCGAACAGCCTTTTGGCCCTGACGATATAAAAGTGAGAGACCATTGTCATTTCATAGCCGAAAACAATTATCGAGGAGCCGCACACAATGCTTGTAATATTAATTACAAGGATGGTGTAATTATACCTGTTGTCTTTCACAATTTGAGCGGGTATGACAGCCATTTTATTCTAGAAAATATCGCCAACGATGTGTCAGGCCGTGTCGATCTTCTACCCATTACAAAAGAAAAATATATTTCGTTCACAAAAAATATAGACCAAAATTTGATTAAATTAAGATTCATTGACTCGTTCCGTTTCATGAGTTCCGCTCTAGATACACTATCATCATACTTAACCGAATTTCAAAATTTAAGATCTCAATTCCCGGAACTAGATGAAAATATGTTTAAATTACTAACTAAAAAGGGAGTGTACCCGTACGATTTTATGGAGAATTTCGATAAATTCAATTTCGATTCTTTACCTGAACAAAAACATTTTTATAATCAATTAACTGATAATGATATTTCTGATGACGAATACGCACACGCCCAAAACATTTGGACTAAATTTAATATTAAAACTTTAGGTGAATATACTGATTTGTATATGAAAACGGACATTCTTCTTCTGGCTGACGTTTTTGAACAATTTCGTAGCAGTTGTCATAAGACATACGGGTTAGATCCCGCCCACTACTATACCCTACCAGGTTATACGTGGGATTGCATGTTGTTTAAGACACGGCAGACATTGGAACTTTTAACAGATATCGATCAAATTATGTTTGTTGAGCGCGGAATTCGTGGCGGTCTGAGTCAATGTTCGAAAAGGAAAAGTTTGGCTAATAACAAGTACCTTCAAAATTACGATTCGACTAAACCAACCCAGTATTTAACATATTTCGATATCAATAATCAGTATGGGTGGGCCATGAGTCAGTATTTACCATACGGCGGTTTCGAGTGGGTTCAAGATTCAAATACAATTGACGTAACAACTGTGTCGGACACTTCAAATGTAGGGTATTTACTCGAGGTGGATCTTACATATCCACGGCATCTACACGATCTACATCGAGACCTACCGTTCTGTCCTGAGCATAATGCTCCTCCCAATTGTAACACCGGTAGTAAACTTTTGGCAACATTATACGATAAGACACGATACGTTATACATTATTGTGCATTAAAACAGGCAATAAAGCACGGGCTTATCATCACCAAAATTCATCGTGCTCTAAAATTTAATCAATCTCCTTGGCTTAGAGCCTACATTGACATGAATACTGCGTTGCGTCAGGCGGCTACGAATGAATTCGAAAAGAACTTGTTCAAGCTTATGAACAATGCTGTATTTGGTAAAACGATGGAGAACATTAGGAAGCGATCTGTTGTAAAATTGGTAAGCAAATGGAACGGGCGTTATGGGGCTGAGGCACTTATAGCAAAACCCGAGTTTAAGGCGGCCACTATTTTCAACGAAAATTTGGTCGCCATTGAACTTAATAAGACAGAGGTGTATTTTAATAAACCGATATACGTTGGCATGTCGATTTTGGATCTTGCTAAAACCACCATATACGATTTCCATTATGAGTACATGTTGCCGGAATTTGGTGAGGACTGCTCTGTCTTATACACCGACACCGACAGTCTTATATACGAAATTCGTAATAAAGACATATACGAAGTGATACAGCGTGACTGTCATACACGTTTTGATACCAGCGATTATCCGCAAGACAACAAGTACAACATCCCACAGGTAAATAAAAAAGTTTTAGGTATGATGAAAGACGAGTTTAACGGCGTACCAGTTGAATTATTTATCGGTCTGAGATCGAAAATGTACGCCGTTAAACAGGCTGTAAATAATAGCAACGCGATTAGAACAGAAATCGGCTTGACGAAAAAGATTAAAGGTATTAAAAGGTCTGTTATTAAACGGGTCATTACGCTCGACGACTTCGTCGAATGTGTTGACAATTTTAAAACTAAATACATTTCTCAAAATTTAATAAGATCCGAAAAACATGCAGTTTTTTCCATAACACAAGATAAGATCGCGTTAAATCCCCACGACGATAAAAGGTATTTAATTAAGGGATCGTATGAGACCTTTCCCTGGGGACATTACTTCATTAAGGACGACGGCGATGAATCCTTAGAATAGGCTGTTTTTAGCTGTTAAGCTCAAGTTTTTGAATATATGTATATACTTAATTTAAACTGTACGGCACAGTCCGGGTTTGTTTTGCTATCGTAACAAAGTAATTAGTGTATTAATAGGCATTAATATTAGGAAAATAGAAGTTAATTTTTGGTATAGGTATAGCAAATTTGATGTACATAGGTAAATACCAGGTGTATATGAGTAATGTTAATTTATTTTCGCTGTTCTGATCTTATGTAGTAATAATAATAAGTCACCTGTTTAGTCATTTAACCATCCGTTGTATATCAAACACTTATTTAATAAAAGCAAATAAATTATTCGTTTCTTCTTTATAGATTCCGTTACTTAATACGAATATCTATACGCTTACACATATGAATAAAGCATTGCATGTGTCTATGTACGTTAGTGTGTAAATACTGTGTTTCACCAACACATGCTCACTGCACATTAAACGATAAATTTTTATTATGTAACATTCAAGGTCAATAAATATTATTAATTACATTCATTAGCAATGAGGTAAACGAAAAACAAAAGCTTCTTTAATAATAACTACACTCATGGTACACATTGTACTTATAATTTGATCAAGGTCGCTTAGGATGCTCTCACACAGACGTACGCACACTTTACAAACAACACGGACACACACACAAACAAACAAACAAACAAACAAACACACACACACACACACACATACACGCACACAGGCACATACACAGACACACACATATACACGCAAACATTCGCACGCGCGGCGTATTGTTAGTGTAAATACATTAACGGTGTGCAATATTTACTTTTATGTTACCGTTGCACTGAAGACTCTATGTTTAGTCGGTTGGTTAACACGTCGGTCTAACAGCATTAAAGCTGTTTTGCCTTGGATCGAACCAGAACTCTGTTCACAGTTTTTTTCAGAAAAAAAAATGTCGCAACAAGGCGGCGAGAGATCTGGTGGCGAGAGGACAAACTGCAGCGAAGATAGCGGAAAATTCAAAGTCGCAGACGATAGTAGCAGAGCGAAGCCCTGGCTGAAAATGACAGCTGTCAAAGATGGTTCACGATGACAGCCGTCAGAGATGGCAAGCGATGACGGATGTCAAAGATGGCCAGCAATGACAGATGTCAAAGATGGCCGGCGATGACAGCTGTCAAAGATGGCTGACAATGCCAGCTGTCAAAGATGGCTGACAATGCCAGCTGTCAAAGATGGTTGACGGCCCTGACGTCAGAGTAGAAGTGGAAGGGGTAAAACGGTCGAAAAAGGACGAAAATGAACCTTCATAAGAAAATACATGGGATTTTGAGGCCGAACTGTCATAGCCTATCTACTGCGCTTTTAACCCTAAATTTATTTCGCGTAAGAAATAATAACATCACCTTTTTAAGTCACACTGGATCGTCAATACCTGACCACATACTCTGTACGGACAGAGTCGCGCCTCTCTTTTCGGACAACTGCGAAATAGGCACACCTATAACCAGCGACCACTTACCATTATCCGCCACAATCAGCATCCAGGCGCATAGCCTAACTCAATCCGCATACAAAGAAATCCGCGATTACAAAAACATAAATTTCGATAGACTTCGTGACCATATCACAAACGGGAACTTAACTCATCCCACAATCAACAATCCCGAAGATATAGACGCCGCGATAGACACCTATAATGCATGCATACAAAACGCGATTAACGCAACGGCACCATTGAGGAAAATCAGCTTAGGTAGAAAACCCCTACCTCGCGAAATAATCGACTTAATCAAAAGGAAACGCGAACTATACCGACTCTATTCCAGAACCAGAAACCCACTCATTAAAACCGAATGGAACAGGTTAAATGCACTAGTGCGTTTGAAAATAAACAAACATCAAGAAGACCGATGGCACGCTACATGTTCCAAACTTAACCACCATAACGGCACAGAATTCTGGAAAAAATTCAAAACCATCACCGGACAAAAACAAACATTAAAAAGTCACTTAATCATTAACGACACGATACACAACACACCCGAAGAAAAAGCTAACGCGTTCGCCGACACAATCGTCAGATTACACGTAACACACACCGGCCCTAATATCGACGCGGCACACACCACACGTATAAACAATCACACTAGGTTCACGTTACAGCATGCTAGTCACACACAAAACGATATTTTACGCGAAATCTCCCAAAACGACATAACTGACACTTTTGCAAAATTAAAAAACAATTCCCCTGGTGAAGACGGAATCACCAACAACATAATTAAAAACCTGCCTCCTTGCGCGATAGACTTCCTAACAAACATATTCAACGCGATTTTAAAAACGGGATATTATCCAACAAACTGGAAATGCGCGAACGTTATTATGATTCCGAAACCCCAAAAAGACCTCACCGACCCCACGTCATATCGTCCAATCTCGTTAGTCAACAATACCGGTAAAATATTTGAACGAATTATCGCTACTCGTCTGTCGGACTACTGTAGGGACAATAATATCATCCCAGATACGCAGCACGGGTTCCGAAAGGGACTCAGCCCCCTTGACCCGGCGCTGAAACTACAAACCGAAGCCATTTCCTCAATGAACGCGGGCGGCTGTACCTTAGCAGTCGCACTGGACTTTGAACGTGCTTTCGACACAATTTGGCATAACGGGCTATTATACAAACTTCTAAAAATTAACCTTCCACCGTTCTTCGTTAAAATAATACAATCATTTCTAACAAACAGACCAACTAAAATAAAAATCGGGAACACACTATCTCGCACATTTGCTCTATCCGCGGGTGTACCTCAAGGCACCGTATTAGCACCACTTCTCTACAACATTTATTGCTACGACATTCCACAACCGCTAGAAAACACTATCAGTCTCGCCCAATATGCAGATGACACTGCTTATTGGGCGTCTGGTAACAGCTCGAAAGCATGCAACAACAAAATCAACCGACAAATTCAAACACTGGAACTATGGCTAAGTAAATGGCGCATAAAACCCAACCCTAATAAAACACAACTGGTACTATTCAGACACCCCAACTTACAACGCAGACACATTCTCACCGCGAACGATATTAATGTCAAACTATTAAATGTTCAACTCACGTTACAAAAGGAAATAAAGTATCTCGGAATCATCTTTACACACACAATGAACCCGCATGCAGATATTAAACATACATTGGACAAAGTATGGAAACGCGCAAACCTAATTTCGTTAATAAACGGGCGTATTAAAACTTGCAAAACAGATACACTCCTTCATACTTACAAAACCTTTGTTCGACCGGTAATCGATTATAGAGCAGCTACACTTACCACAACGTCGCGAAACTTGTCCCATAGGATCCTCGCAACCGAGCGACGTATTCTACGCAAAGTCGCGAGATTAGACTTACATTTTCCATCCGACACACTTTACAACAACATCCCAATTACCCCAATCCCTGCACGAATCCATAACTTACAATCCAAATTCACTAAAAGAGCTATCGATAACAACAACCCTACAACAACAAGAACCCTAACCCACACTCCCCAACGAATAACACGTAAACCAAAGAATAAACTTCCCTTTCCTCCTGCCAAACTTCTGGCGATCACTCCCGACCTACTCGAAGAATACGTAGACTACTACGAAACACTCCCCAACACCCTAAAATAAAAACATCCACTCACAAACAAAACCACAAACGCACACACATACACATACACATACACACACATACACACATACACAAAACATTCACATAACATAAAAACCACAATCACATAATACACAAACACATACGGCTGAAGAGGACCTTAATTGGTCCTAAAACGGCCTGAGGTAGAGGGGTTTTAGTCGGTAGGTCCGAGGACTCCTTCCTCGGGAATCCGACACTACCCAGTCGTACGGACGGCTGGGTGTCTTTTGAAGATTTCCCCTCTTCCACGAAAACATAAAAAAAAAAACCACAGAAGGTCACTCTTCGGCAGACCATCGGAGCGAACGGACGAGCAGCGAGACAAGGAGCAACGAACCGACGACGAGAGAAGGGGACTACAACCGACATCAAAATAGTCTTTTTCAAGACTAACGAACAACCGGACCCACACGATGGACGACGACGACGTGGACGGATTTACCAAGCCCCGTAAAACGAGGAAGGTAGACGGATTTACCGTTCAGCCACAGCAGCAACCAATACCACAGAGGAACCGCTTCGACCCTCTGTCCAAGCCAGACAACAGCGAACCAAGGATCACTCCGATTGTTTTTCCGGAAACAGAGCATTGGATTGAGTTGAGCGATGCCCTATACCGATTCAATGTGAAAGTCGCCGAAGCTATCAACACAAGGAACGGTATAAAAATATACCCAGCCACTCAAGACGACCGCAAAAAGATGTTGAAAATCTTAAGCAAAGCCAACGGAACGTATCACACCTTCACCGATCCCGCAGAAAGGAAAACAAGATTTGTGATCAAAGGACTACCGACAACCATCACCGCGGAACAAGTCACATCAGATCTAACAGCACATGGAATCTCTGCAAGCTGCAAATACATCAAACAAGACTGAATACACAAGCGTTGATACTGGTAACCCCAGAATCAGCCCTTGACGAGGACAAAATGAAGACCATCAAGATCTGCTGCCGCCTGCTAATCAAGGTGGAGGAATTCAGAGACCGACGCCGCCGAATAGGACAATGCCGCAACTGCCAAAAGATAGGGCATTCACAGAGAAACTGCAAAATGCCGCCAAGATGTGTAAAATGTGGACAACAGCACCGCACACAAGACTGCCAAAAGTCCAAAGAGCAGCCAGCCAACTGCGCAGGCCCGCATCCAGCCAGCTATAGAGGATGCCCGGCATTCCAAAAGACGAACAAGACGAGAAACAACCGTCAAAAATGCACAAACAATGCAGACCCGACCCCACGCCCAACTGCGACCGCCAGACAACAAGACGTTACGTAGCCAATGCGACTAAAGGGAGAAACCCTGACAACAACATTAGTCTCACGTCAGCGCTAGAGTTTATCGCAAAAATTGACCTGGTCAAGGTCAAAGAGATGATCAACAAGTTGGCCACAGAACTGGAGGAAGTCAACAGCCAGGGAGAGATACTGACGACGCTATTGGGCAGCGTGAAAGACTTTCTAAAGGCTTTTTCTAACTATGAAAAAACCTTGGAAAACACCGGGTCGTACCCATTTAACCAACGCAATCAGACGCCGCTGGAGAGGTCTAAGCTACCGGTACGCGGATTTACGGGGGTTTTTTAGTGGGTAAAAATCCCACATTATCCCGCATAGCCTAGTGCGGGGTGTCTTGCCTTAGCCAAGGACAAAAAAAAAAAACACAGAAGGTCACACTCTGCGCTCGACCTTCGTTGTACGAACATCACCTGCACCGCACCGATTGACGTCACCGAAACGACCAGAGCTTTCCAGCGAACCAGGCGTTCAACAAAACTGTCCGTTACTGGACAATCAACTACTCAAGGCCACCATCATATTCAGCCCCGCTGTAATAGGTAAGAGTTTTTCTTTATTATATTTCAATTAACGTACAGTTCTCTGGGACGGAGTACGCAATGTCCCTTACAACTACAACGTACCCTACTCACTAACACAGACAAGACCGCCTCAAACTCCAAGGCAATTTTCGACCTTGGTAAACTCTGCGGCCTCAACATCAAAGTTGAGCCGAAAAAGGCAACAAAGGATGTTCCCCAATGCCGCCGCTGTATGGAGTTTTTCCATACAGCCAACTACTGTCACGCAGCCTGGGTCTGCGCATTCTGCGGCCGTAACCACGTCACGGCCGAATGCAAATCCAAGGACAAGAAGGATGCAAATCCCACTTGCGCCACCTACCGCGGCTGCCCCAAGGTTCCCTTCACCCCCCAAGAAAACCGTCACTCCCGTTGCTTCTTTGACAGCACCATCCCAAATGTTCTACGCCAAGGCAGTAAAAACCAGCTGTATTCCAAGTTTGGAACAAAGACTTCAAGTCATTGTTCAAACCATGGTCGCCAGCATTGTCGCCGCCTTACAACAAACCACCAATGTCTAACACCGCCCAGTCAGACAAC
The DNA here is from genome assembly GCF_000699045.2 of Agrilus planipennis. Taxonomy (NCBI): domain Eukaryota; kingdom Metazoa; phylum Arthropoda; class Insecta; order Coleoptera; family Buprestidae; genus Agrilus; species Agrilus planipennis. The sequence continues at coordinate 340,479 of NW_020438966.1, read as the reverse complement.
CTTCGGATAGTTACCTGGAATGCCCAAAGCAAGGTAAATTGACTGAACTCGAACACTTCCTCGAGGATAAGTCAATCGGTGTTGCTTGCATCACCGAAACTCACCTGTCCGAAAAAATCAAACTTCTCGTCCCGAACTTCTCTTCCTACAGAAGTGACCGTGAAAACTCTTGGGGCTGTCGACAAACAAACAATAAAGGCAACTCCCTTCTAGCCAAAATTCTTCAGTTCAACCTCACAGTTGAAGCACCATCTGACCCCACATTCCTCCCTACCCCCCACCATCAATTGTCTGACATTCTTGACATTTTCGTCATGAAAACTTTCCGCCGATCCTATCGTCTTAGACGCATTAAGCTAGGACCATCTCCCAGCCCTTATTGAAGTCGGCCGCCCAATCCTCACCCCCCAAACCCAACCACGTCACTAGACTGGTTGCACCTTCGTTACACCCTGGAAAAATCTTTATTCAAGTGCACTCCAATTCGCACAAAAGCGGAACTTGACGAAGCTGTGAATCTCCTGTCAAACGAGATTACCAGCGCAGTCGAGCTCTCCACTACCTCCCGCCCACCAAAGACAGAACCCTCCCAACAGACATCCTTGACCTCCTTAAGAGGAAAAACAAGGCCCGACGTCTGTGGAATAAATACCGCGTCCCCGCCAAACGTGCAGAGGTAGACGCCCTTTAACGAGAACTAAAAACTCGTCTAACCGAATTCCGCAGCGCATCCTTCGACGACTATATCGCTCAGTCAGAAAAACATCCACGAAGCACCTGGAAAGTGATCCGACATCGATTATTGTTGTGTAGTTCTGACGAATATTTCAGACAAACTTAACAACAACCTCCAAAAGGCTTTGAATGCAGCTGTTAGGTTCGTGAAAAGAGTGAGCTTTGCTGAACATATAACACCGCACCTTAATGAACTTGGTTGGATGTCAGTTCACAACAGGCGAAGATATTTTCTTGGCATATCAGTTTTCAATGCCCTATCGTTGAGGTCTCCGACCTATTTGTCAGATAGATTTTCTTGTAGATTGACTCACAACCAGCGTCAACTTAGAAGTGACCAGGATCAGCTCTTCATACCATTCGCGAGAACGGAGACATACAAAAAATCTTTTTTAGTTAGTGGTACCACGTTCTGGAACGAATTGCCGGTTGAAATCCGGAGATCCACGTCCTTGGATTTATTCAAGTCTAGTCTGAGGGATTTCCTTCTGAGATCACAGGAGTGATGTGCCTTTATAATCGTTTTTCTTGTTTCCTATGTGTTTTATTTTTTGTTATGTTATGTCATACTATATGTAGAGTTGTTTCTCCTTATAGTAATAGCGCTGTTTGCTGTATGTCAGTGTGTGCACAATGAGTTATGCTTTATTGATATGTTATTTGATTTTGAAAAATCTATTAATCAGCACTGTAAAATATTGAAAAGTTTTAATGTTTAATCTATTGAGAGAGAAAGCAATGTTAAATATTATTGAATTATGTAAATATCTAAAAATTTATGTGTAATGCTCCATGGGCCATAGGCCTAGAGCCAATAAAGCAATCAATCAATCAATCAATCAATCATCAGCCTTCTCAGTTCTCTGAGCAAAGTATTAGAATCCGTCCTTCTCGTTCGGCTCTTAGACCACGTGGAGCAAAACAACCTTCTCCCTGATTTTCAACACGGTTTCCGCAGGCAACACGGCACCGGACACCAACTTCTTCGTGTTACTGAACACATCTCCGACAACCTCAACAAGCGACGTCACACTTCCATGCTTCTTCTTGACGTCCAACAAGCCTTCGACCGAGTCTGGCACGAAGGTCT
>NW_020438966.1:299147-338126 GCF_000699045.2 Agrilus planipennis | reverse complement strand
AGGAAGTCCACCTGCTGGCCCGCATTTACTGACCATCTTCAGGAAAATTTTCCTAAGATCGAGGTAATACGGAACCAACAGGATATCGAAAACGCAGTCGACACCTTAACAGCCGCAATACTGTCGTCGCTGGAACGAACGACAAGAACATATACGACATCGAGGGTCCCAATCAGAGTACCGGATATGGTCGTCAGACTAATTAGGGAAAAGAATAGGGCTCGGCGTCGATGGCAACGCACCCGGAACCCGGAAGACCGGACCGAGATGAATCGACTCGTAACAGAAGTAAAGGACGCCTTACAGGACTACCACAGCGAGCGGTGGCAGCTAAGGCTCACTAACGTTGATCAGGTTCCAGGTTCCCTGTGGAAGTTAGCAAAGTCGCTAAAGGGCCAACCTCGTAGCGTCCCGCCTATACATGGAGAGCGAGGCATCGTGTACACGCCAAACGAAAAGGCAGAAGCGTTCGCGGACTACCTGGAGAACGCTTTCCGTCCAAACGACGAAGACGTCGACGAAGACCGCATCGAACAAATCGACCGAGACGTCGGACGGATGCTGAGAACGGAACACGCTGGATTTGTCAAACCAACCAATCCCACGGAGATTAAAAATCTACTCAAGGCCACAATCTCCAGGAAAGCTCCCGGTCCCGACGGAATACCAGCACGAGCCCTAAAGGCTCTACCGGTAAAAGCCATCATGTCGTTGGTCAATATTACAAATGCGATACTACGTTCGAACGATTCGAGCTCGCACTTGTTAGTTCTTCAAGTGTACAAGACACTGCCCAGCCGTTTTTTAGGTAAGTTTTATTTAATTTATTATAACTAACCAACAGTTCTTTGGGACGGAGTACGCAAAGTCCCTCTGAACTCCCCTCATCCCAACTAATTCACAGTAACAAGTAAACTATCATTTCCTTACTTCTAAATATACATACCACGTCCCATACGAGTAGGTTAGCTCCGTCCGCTAGCCATTGCGAAATGGCTACCCCCAAGAGCTCCGCACTCTTGGAGGGACTTTCCTCGCCATAATCAACGACTGTCTAAGACTGCACCCTGAAAACCCCAAAAATTCCCCTTCTACTCCCATGTGCGAGGATGTTGGACCTTCTCCTGCTGCTCGGGCTGAATCATCCGATTCAGACCCTCCCCCCACCACCGCTGACGGCTTCACTCAAGCCGGTAAGCGACACAATAAGCGCCGAAGACGTGCCACTTTCCTGTCTTCGGCATCTTCAACGTCCTCTGACTCAGAGGCAGACACCGATGCTACCAGCCAAAATAAAAAAGCTCCCCCCCTATCGAAATTCGGCAAAAGTCCCTTTGGCCGAAAATTCTTCGCGCCATGGACAGCCACGGCATCGCCACTCGTCGGGCGATCAATACAAAAGACTATAAAAGTCTACCTCAACTCCGTGGACGATTTTCGTCGACTCTCGTCGTTCCTCGACGAATCTAAAGTTGAGTTCTCTACGAACGAACTTAAGCAAGACCGTGACCTTCATGTTGTCCTTCGTGGAGTGTGCGAAGACATTTCCTCTGAAGACGTCAAAGCCGAGCTTACGCACAAAGGTTTTACCATACGCGGCGTCCACCGAATGTCAAACAGTGGGAAAATCTGGCCCTTAGTATCCGTTCGTCTGGACCGCTCCTCTCCCAAGTTCAAGTTAATCTTCAAACTTGGCAAGGTCTGCGGGCTCAATGTAAAAATTGAGCCGAAAAAGGCCACAAAAGACATCCCGCAATGCCGCCGTTGTTTGAAGTTCTTTCACATGGCCAATTACTGTCACGCCGCATGGGTTTGCGCTTTCTGTGGTCGCTACCAGTTCGCATCGAGCAGCCGAAACAAGCGATTGTGCGATGTCGGATGGCCAGCGAGTAGCCACGCCTACCAGTGCGAGTCAACGCGAACGTGTTCGGTCAAGTTTGGTTGCTAGTGTCGCGAGCGAATCGAGTGCGATGGAGTGCGCGCAAGAATCCGTGAAGCGGAAAAATTCACAATGGTGCGACGACGAGCCCGAATTCGCGAAACGGTCGGATAATAAAAAACCAAAACGTCGGGACAGCGGGGAGTTAACACATGTCAGGGGAAGTCTTCCGGAAGACGTGTTGAGCAGTGACGCGAGGCGATTTTTTAAAATCATTCTGTTAGAACAAAAGGCTTATTCAAGGTAAAACTTTAACATGTTCTGTTTGATATTCGTTTATAAACCAATATCCGGCCGACTGACTGGGAATTTTTTCTAGAACGTTTTTCTTAACGGCCAGTTCATGTGACTTGCGAATTCATACAAATTGGTTTGCACCTCCCAGAGACTTTACTCCATTCTTGTTCCTGTTCAAATGTATTTTAACTTGTTTTGTTTAATTAATAAATTCACATTGTATTTCACTAAAACGGCTTATTATTAGAAAAGCTTTAACAGATATGAGCCACACGTCACGCATGTGACGCTGTAATGTAAGGCATCTATAAAACATTCTCAAGAACATCGTATTCCATTGTGTATTAGCTTATGTCGTGAGTAAATCATAGTTAATGCCTTTAATATGAAAAAGAGTATACTTATCCGTAGTAATATCTATAGATTCTGCTGCTTCACAAAATCTACCATCGTCCTTTTAGCGACATCGTGCTGTTACGTAACAAGTAGTCATATTCTTACCGTTTGATCTGGCTGTAAGTGGGTAATGAATAAAAAAAATACGTATGTATCATGGACGAATTGCCTCTTCCCAATTAAAAATCAACCAATGAAGTGCTGCTCTTTGCGACTTATGATACAACTAAAAAAAAATACTGAGGAATTTATGATTTCCTGATACTAAAAGTAGACAAAATTGACTTCAAATAAGCATGATAAACCAACATAGTATGTGTACAATATAGGAACTTATGACACTCTTTCCTATCCTGAGCTAATCTTCGCACTTCCCTAAAACTAGAACATCCCTCACTTAAATATTTGCCAACAGGTGCTCGTGAACGAGTATATCAAATAATTGTGTTAAATAAGTTAATTGTTTCTTTAATAACACGTTGGTATTGAGCACGTATTAAGGCATTCCACTTAAATTTTATTCATATGTTGGCATTTCCTTCAAGTCGTTACTACTACTTTTGAGGTCTGCTAAATTAATTCATATAACCATAATACTAGTTGAGCAAGTATCTTATTAATTTACATTACATAACATTAGTTATCAATTTTAGTATTATTTAGTGATAAAATCAAAAGCCCTACCGACTTCGTCCATGGTCATTCCACAGTACAACTGTCATGGACTGTCATTTAAACGTTAATTGTCAGGGAATCTTTTCGGATATTCCTTGACAGTACTCCAAATTCTTGTAATTTTCTTCTGAATACTTGTAACTTTCAACTAACATGAATATTGTTTGTGGAACTCATAACTGGCAGAACGTTTTTCAACAGCTTGCAGAACGAATTACTTTGCTCAAACTTAAGGAAGGAACTCTCAGATGCATGGCTGACGCACCTAAAGAAAAAAAGGACCCTTGTGCCAGCAATGCGCCCGATTCCTGTTCCGCAAGTTTTTCTCTGAACTCTGAAACAGAACAGGAACAACCAAGATGCCGTCCAAAAAGAGAAGATTCAGATGATGATGATGACGACGATGACGATATAGATTGCTTGAAACAATCTCACGTTCTATCCCCATCGGATCTCGAAAAGCTGTGTAAAATTCAACGACTTGCCAAAGAGGAAGCAGCGTTAAACGCGAAGTTAAGGTCTCTGGAACAGCGCGCAGAATGTACGGACATTGACGTGTGTTTCGATCCGAATACAACAAGCGTCACCCAGATCTTTGATTCCGGTGTAGACACCTGCATGTGCTCATCAAAAAAGAAAAAATCTGACCTCAAAAAGTGTGCTGAAGTTGATGAACTGGATAAAAAATTCCAGAAAGTCAATTGTTTGTTGGCAAAACAAAAAACCGATTTAAAAGTAGCTTTGGCTTGCGGATATTGCATGCTCGCCGATCCTAAAATTCGAAAAACGTTTAAGAGAGCAGAAAAATGGTTGAAATGTAGGAAGGACCGTCTTGCCGATCTGCTGGACTGTCTTGATGACGACTTGGAATGTCTTTGCGAGAAAGTTGAACAAAACAATTGCGAAAATACGAAAACGAAACTGCAGCTGTGTGTGCTACGGAAAAAATGCGACGAACTTGTGGCAGATATCCGACGAACGTTAGGATCGTGCTATTGAACAATGTAACTTTTTTATCTGCTTATAAGAAATGTACTTTTTTTTAATGGTAATCACAAAACAATGCAAAAAATATACACATGTATTAAGCACTTGTGTAAATAATTTTGTTCAATTCTGATAATCAAATACGTTACCTAAAACTAGAACAACCCACATCCTTAACTATTTGCGAACAGTAATCTAACCTAGTTATACCTCTACCCCTCTTAACTCCTGTTTCTGCCTCTAATATATGTCTCTGACTAGACCTTCATGTCTGAGGAGTCCCACCAACCTATCTCGCCTATTTTTAATTGATTTCATAATTCGCCTATAACACCACATTTCAAACGCTTCTAACCTTTTCTTTTCCGCTGCGCCTACTGTCCATCTTTCGTACCCGTACAGCGCCGTGCTCCAAACATGCAATTTGTCTAATATTTATCAATGGCAGCAAATATTCAATGATTGTGATTTACTACCGCAACTCGGATTTATTGCGAAATTGCGTTTATGTCATTCACACAGTATGTATAAATTAAACTAAATTTATTTTGAAAAAAATACTAAATAACTTATAGTTTTATTGTGCCATCTTAGAAATACTGGAAGGAGACGCAAACATCGTTATCTAATTTATGGTTTTGCTTTACTTTATTCTTCTGGAAAAGTATTAAATGTCTCATTAATACCCATCATCATCTAACAACAGTATAATCCCAGAATTGCTTACTGCAATTAACTAACTTATTACTTTTTAGCTTACTTGCTGTCAGAATAGTTGAATGGTCTTTCCATTCTAATCCAAATTATTCCCTGTGTATAAAAGTTAGTCTCTTTATATCCATCGTCATAAGGTCGTCAGTCCCGAGACTGGTTGGACACCCACCTCGACTCTTTCTTATCCTGAGCTAACCGTCGCATTTCCCTAAAACTAGAACAACCAATATCCTTAACAATTTGCGAACAGTAATCTAATATCTAGGTCTACCTGCACCCCTCCTATCTTCCGTTTCTGCCTCTATGTCTCTGAATAGACCTTCAAGTTTGGAGGTGTCTTACTAACCTATCTCGTCTATTTCTTATTNGTAGCAGTCGGACGTGCGATGAGCGAACAGCACAGTGACACGCCCACCGGGGCAACCAATCGGCGTCATTCGGTTTCTAGCAACGCTAGTGAGTGTGTGGTAAACATTACATCGATGGATTTTTCGCAAGAGTCCGCGAAGCGAAAAAATTCACAATGGTGCGATGACGAGCCCGAATTCGCGAAACGGTCGGATAGTAAAAAACCAAAACGTCGGGACAGCGGGGAATTAACACATGTCAGGGGAAGTCTGCCGGAAGACATGTTGAGCGGTGACGCGAGGCGATTTTTTAAAATCATTCAGGTGTTGGTTCCGATGAAGGCGGAAACTATAAAAGTAGCAGACAGGAAAGTAATCAGGGAAACGGCCGATCTATTAATGGAGAGTTTGGTCCAAATGGCGGGAGTTGTCAAGGAGCTGCGACATACAATCGCCAAAAAAGACGAAGAAATAAAAGAAGCCAGGGAGTCAGCAGCAAAAACTGTAAGTACTCCACCATTAATGTCTTATTCTGATAGGGTAAAGTTAGGGAATAATGTACCACTCAAGCCGCGAGTAAATGAAACCTCTTTTCCGGTACAGATCGGGTCTAAAAAAGCAGGGAAGGACTCAGACTTTATTAAAAAAGTAGTAATGCGCACGGTAGATCCCATAAAAAACAACATTGCCGTGAAAAATGTTAGGGCTACAAAATCGGGAAATATAGTTATAGATTGTGCTAGGCAAGAAGACGCAGAGAAAATAAAATTGTCGCTTTCTGTGCAGGCTAAAGACGAGGTAGAAGTCAAAGATATTAAAAAACGGTGGCCAAGGGTTAGGATTGATAGGATCAGCAAAGAACTAAACGCTAGGGACATCCATGAGACTATTTTAGGGCACAACGACTTTATAGATGAATATTGCGGAAATGACGTAAACAAATTTAAAACAAATTTCAGACAATTAGCTGTTTTCGAGACCCGCGGCAATAAAGAAACTTACAGCGCAGTTTTCGAAATTAATCCCACACTTAGGATTAAAATGTTGGATAGGCCAATTTATTTAAATTGGCAAAGAGTCTGGGTTAGGGACCACTTTTCAATGTTGCAGTGCTTTCAGTGCTACGACTTCGGCCATCTCTCCAAAAACTGCAAAATAAAGGAACAACTATGCGGTAAATGCGGCGGAAAGCACCACTTCAAAGATTGTAAATCAAAAACTACGTCATGTGTAGTGTGCGTCCGGTCTAACAAAGATAAAAAGCGTGCTCCGGTAAACACCGACCACGACGCGAAAAGTAGCTCTTGCCCCACAATGAATAGAATAAGAAACTCTATTCTATCTAACATAGATTTTTATGGTAACTAAAAACCATAAAAATAACCCCGACGCGGATTTCGTTTTAAATTTCGGCCAAATTAATTTAGGTAAGGGCAAGGCGGCTACTAGCAATCTCTTGAAAATTATTTTAGATAAAAAATTCAATATTTGTTTTGCACAAGAACCTACGGTCAATAGATCGAAAGTTGTAGGTTTTTCTAAAAATAACTTGGTAATTTATAAATTGTGTAAAATTCCTAAAGTAGTTGTTATTGTAAATAATTCGAATATTTCTTGTTTATTTTTAGAAAGTATTTCTTGCGATAATATAATTGTTGTTGAAATTACCGATAGATTTCGGAGTCGAAGTCGTTTCCAATGTGAATTGAAGTCGGGGTATACCCACAGTCACCCCCACCGTTTTTTAGCCGGAGGCGATTGCGATATGTTGATATATGCATTAATACAATTTAATTGGCCAAACTTGCCACTAGAGGCGCTACTGCANCAAAAACAAATTTGCCTTCTTTCTTGTGGGCTGAGGCAATGAATACAGCAGTGCATGTGTTAAATGCGACTGGTCCGAATAGACAAGTAAACAAAAGCCCTTCTGAATTGTGGCATGGAAAACAACCTAAGGTAGATCATTTTAAAATCTTTGGTACTGAATGTTTTGTTCACGTACCTGTAGAAAAACGAAAAAAGCTAGATAAAAAGGCGGTTAAAGGCTATTTAGTAGGTTACGTTGATAATTGTAAGGGCTATCGTGTTTATATTCCTAGTATGAGAGATGTCATTCTAAGCCGGGACGTTATTTTTTGACCGGAAGAAACAATTAGAGAAACAGTTAGCGTCGAAAATTTAGGGATTACTAACGATAATCATATAGAAAAAGAAATTAAAGAAAATAGTAATAATGACATAACAAAAGGAAGAACTGCACGAGGGTTTGCAACTATCCAATGAAAGCGAATATCAAAGACAATTGCGGGATAGGAGTACAATCAGACCGACTGATTTTTACGGTTGTCCAATAACATACTTGGCAGAAGCCTTACCTTCATATTATAACGAAGCAATAAGTTCAAATAAGAGCAGTTTTTGGAAAAACGCGATGCAAGACGAAATTAATTCACTACACGAAAATAAAATGTGGGTCCTTGTAGAAAAGCCAGAAAAACAAAAAATAATTAATAGTAAATGGGTTTATACGAAAAAGATTAATTCAGACAATTCAGAGCGATATAACGCGCGTTTAGTCATGAAAGGATACTCTCAAACTGAACAAATTGATTACAATGAGACTTGTAGTCCGATAGTCCGATTCGATACAATTAGACTACTTTTGAGTATTACGGCTAATGAACATTTGTGTCTTGGACAATTTGACATAAAAACCGCGTTTCTATATGGCGAATTAAAAGAAAACATTTCTATGTATCAACCTGAAGGTTTTAGTGATGGCAGTACACGAGTCTGCAAATTATTAAAACGTTTGTGTGTAAAAGAAAATTGTAAAGCACCATATAGAGAGGCAGTAGGCAATTGTGATTTATTTACTAACAATAAGTGGCCCTGACATTAGTTTTGCCTATAATGTTGTGTCAAGACAACTAGAAAAACCCACCGAATCTATTGGATGCTTGTAAAACAAATTTTATGTTATCTTAATGGCACAACTGATGTAGGGATACTGTATTGTAAAAATGGTAATTTTGCGACTTTTAGTGATGCCGATTATGCTGGTGATAAGGAAACACGAAGGTCAACAAGTGGTGTTGTTTGCAAATATGCGAATGGAGCCATAACATGGCAAAGTAAATGACAACAATGTGTTTATCAACAACAGAAGCGGAATATGTAAGCGCAGCATCGGCAACTANCAGGGGGGAATTGATACGGACGTGAATTTTATTTAGAAATTTATTCTCCGAATCAACAACGCCGGCCGAGTTGACCGGTTTCTGCACCCCTATGGGGCCTCCCGATTACCTGCCTACCACCCTATGCTACAACCGAACTTTACATTTCTCATCTTTTAACTTATATTTTAATTTTACTTATAATTATGTTTTCGTTTTCTTTAATAATCTTTTTTTCACTTATTCGGTTGTAGTTTCCATCTTATGTCCTTACTTGTTTTTTACTATTTCTTTTACAGGCTTTCTTTCTTTCTGTAACGTTTACTTTTTCTATCTTTCTTAATTTTTATCTCACAACAGCGTTCTTTTTTTTCAACCCTATGTTTTCCCCTCTGCTCAATCACTTCTCGCTATCCATTTTTTATTTTTCCGCCGCGAAAGTAATGTTAAAAACGAATTCGTTTTTTTCATTTCTTTTCGCCCTACTCTTCACACCCCACTATCAACCCCTCTTTTTCCTAACCCTTGCTCGGAGCTGAGGTTTGTATAAATAATCGTGCTCACCTCAGTACCGACAGTCCCAATATCCCACCGACCCACGGCAAGGGAGAAGGGCCCCAAACCACCCGTTTCTTCGTGTTCTCCGTGCCGCGACTTAGTGCCGGTCACCAGTAACTAGTAAGTGCGTTCTCTCCGTTAACTCTGTCTGTCGTTTTTTTGTTTTTTATGTATTTTATCTTCGTGTACATGTATATAGTTTTGGTTTTGTATATATTTTTTGTCTAGTTATATTTCTTTTTGTCTTGTGTAAATATTAACCTGTGCCCGCGTATAAATAAAACTCTATTCAATAACCGAGTGTGTAAAGTTGTATCAGCCTGTTGGAAAAATTTAATTTGAACAATGCTAATTGCGTTTCAACACCAATAGAAACGAATTGGAACGAAAACATGTGTGTAATAGACAATTGTAAAGCACCGTATAGAGAGGCAGTAGGCAATTTGATTTATTTACAAACAATAAGTAGACCTGACATAAGTTTTGTCGTTAATGTTGTGTCAAGACAACTAGAAAAACCCACAGAATCCCATTGGATGCTTGTAAAACGAATTTTACGTTATCTTAATGGCACAACTGATGTAGGGATACTATATTGTAAAACTGGTAATTTTGCGACTTTTAGTAATGCCGATTATGCTTGTGATAAGGAAACACGAAGGTCAACAAGTGGTGTTGTTTGCAAATATGCGAATGGAGCCATAACATGGCAAAGTAAACGACACCAATGTGTTTTTTTATCAACAAGAGAAGCGGAATATGTAAGCGCAGCATCGGCAGCTAAAGAAATGATTTGGCTAAAGAAATTATTTAATGAATGTCAAATTAGGGATGTTGACTTTACTTTATTTGTCGATAACACAAGCGCATTAAAATTAATCAGAAACCCTGAGTTTCACCAAAGAACTAAACACATTGATGTTAGATACCATTTTATTCGCGATGCTTATGTGAAAAATGAATTTAACGTAGAATATGTAAGAAGCAGTGAACAGATTGCTCACATATTCACAAAAGCATTACCGAAACCAAGATTTGTATACTTAAAAACTATGTTAGGACTTAAAAGCAAAAATGATATTGTTGATCTTATTAATTAGGTAATAATGATGTAAAAGTTTTAGGGAGGGTGTTAGAACAAAAGTAGAAGTCAAAGACGTTAAAAAACGGTGTCCAAGGGTTAGGATTGATAGGATCAGCAAAGAACTAAACGCTAGGGACATCCATGAGACTATTAGGGCACAATGACTTTATAGATGAATATTGCGAAGATGACGTAAACAAATTTAAGACACATTTCAGACAATTAGCTGTTTTCGAGACCCGCGGCAATAAAGAAACTTACAGTGCAGTTTTCGAAGTTAATCCCACACTTAGGGTTAAAATGTTGGATAGGCCGATTTATTTAAATTGGCAAAGGGTCTGGGTTTGGGATCACTTTTCAATGCTGCAGTGTTTTCAGTGCTATGACTTTGGCCATCTCTCCAAAAACTGCAAAATAAAGGATCAATTATGCGGTAAATGCGGCGGAAAGCACCATTTCAAAGATTGTAAATCAAAAACTACGTCATGTGTAGTGTGCGTCCGGTCTAACAAAGATAAAAAGCGTGCTCCGGTAAACACCGANAGGAGCCACACCACCAAAGGAAGGCAGTTGGTTTCTAACTAATATCTCCTATCGACTGTGCATCTTCCGGGGTCTAGTCACCTTGGGACATTAGTAATACCAATAAGCCCGGCCTGCACCCTCTGGGGTCTGCCGCGATATACGCAGTTATAGTTAGTGTACAGAATTAATTTAATGAATAGAGTTAAGTGTTAAACAAAATAAATAAATATTATTACGTGTTTGTTTAAATTTAAAACCCCGTAATAAAGTTTAATTAATTAATTTTTTTAAATCCATTGTAAATTGTATCTTATTATGGATAGAGTTAATTAAGTTCAATGAAATTAATGAGGATAAATTGTTGGTCGCAATTTCGTACTGTGGGATGCTGCTGTCACCTCGTCGTAGTGATAAAGTATAGGTGTGTAAACTCAGATGCCCGGGTTCGGTTCCCGGCGAGGGAGTGACAGCAGCAACAATTTTTCCATATTAATTTGTGGTTATCTGTAGCGGTCAAAGTTAATTCAAAAATTTTTGTTGCCATTTCTTCCCCAACAATTGTATAAAGTAAGAAATCAATGTACAAATGCTTTTATTGATACGAGACCAATAATCTACGTTTCGCCTCAATTATGACGCATCTTCATCCTTACTAAAAACACAGCGTTTAAATGTGCTTTTATTGGTTTTTAAAATACTGATACTGTATTGCTGTCAGTGACTATATTAATTGTTAGAACAAAAGGCTTATTCAAGATAAAACTTTAACATGTTCTGTTTGTTATTTGTTTATAAACCAATATCCGGCCGACTGCCTGGGAATTTTTTCTATAACGTTTTTCTTAACGGTCAGTTCACGTGACTTGCGAATTCATATAAATTGGTTTGCACCTCCCAAAGACTTCACTTCATTCTTGTTCCTGTTCAAATATATTTTAACTTGTTTTGTTTAATTAATAAATTCACATTGTATTTCACTAAAACGGCTTATTATTGGAAAAGCTTTAACATTAATAAGTCCCATTTTCGTTGTAGTTTTACTCTTGGTATGGTCTTTGAGATTAAGGAAAGAGTTTACGTGGACTTGCATAGGCTACGTAAAGTTTTTAAGCAGATAAGGAATAGCATTTATGGTATGCTAATAAAATAATGTTTATAATTTAGTACTTAATAAAAGTGAAATAATTTTCTGAAACAACATCCTTATGGACTCTAATCGCTTGTTTATTACTATGAGAGGGTACAAATACCAGTTAGTCCAACTAATAGTACAAGGAAAAATAAGTGAAAAATGATCAGTAGGAAGGCGAAGACATTGTTGGTTGAAAATCCTACGTGAATGGTTTCACACTACCAATAACCACCTGTTTAGAACAACAGTCTAAAAAATACATGTAGCCTTGATGATTACCAACCTTAGAAACGAAGATGGCACTTGAAGAAGAAGAAGAAAGAAGGCACAATAGTTTACCATCCATCCTAAATCACTTTTCGTTAGGAGAACCAATCGCCACAGTTTCTCACTCGTTTCGTATGTAGAGAACAATATAATGCGAATAGATGGTACAAATGGTACAGTTTTAGTTTATTGGGTTGTTGTAGACGTTTGTGGTACGTTGTGGATGTAAGACACGGGTACTATTGAATTAGGTTGCTGCATTAAAGAAATTTTTGAAATAATATATATTTTTGAAATTGCCCGCATTAAAAGCATTTAAAGTTATATATTTGAATCTATGAAACGCTTTCTGATTAGCCGTGACGTCACTACACACGAAGATATGAATCTGCCATAAATTATCGAAAACAGACAGCAATTGGCGAGGCTCTTTCTAAGTTGTTTTAAGTTTTATAAAAAATTGATTCGAACCATCGAAAAGGATATGCCTCATTGTATAAAACAATATTTTTAAATATCCTAGATAATACATTTGGATGCGCCAAAAGGGCCCGCGGAAATGCGTTTTTTCAACTTTATTTCGACCCGATTGGCGGTTGAAAATGTATGACACATCGTAAGATTTCAATTTTTTGCAATCACCAGTTAATAAAAAATGAATGTAATTTTCCATGTAATTTTTTAAATCAAAATAACCTTGGCAGCAAAAAAACATGACTAGCGTTTTTGATGATTTATTACTTTGATAAACTACTCGAAGTCATTATACGTTAATTTTAAAACTATTTGTATTACAGAATTTTTTTTCTGGCGCACATTGAGAACAATGGTACAAAATAATACTGATAATTGTTTTCTGAAGTGGGCATTGTATGAAATCGATGAAAAATTGATAAATATGTTCACTCGATCCAAGGCGTTCAGTATTTACGTGGTAATTAGAAAATAGTTTAGAATATCATAACTTTTAAATAATTATCAGAAAATTATTTAAAAAAAATTCTGTTACCAATATGGACACTTACATTATGAAAAACTAGTTTAAAAAAATTATACAGTTACCCGATGGATATTATTTGTGTAATTAACCTATTGAGATCGTTAGTCATAGAAAAATATCCTTCGAAATATTGCCCATGTTCACTGCCTAATATGTAACGTGGCCTAACACAAAAACTGACAGGTTGATGAGGAAATACATTTTTAAAGAAGAAGATTATACGTCACCGTCTACCTTAGCCGATGTTATGCATGATGCATACGCTTACTTCCCTGATGTCGGGGGGTATAGGATGATTGTGTAGTTTCAACGAAAAGAATCCGTAGAGAATTACCCATAATAATTTTTATTTGGGACCGAGGGCTGGGAAAATGTTCGTGTAAGGGGATTCGATTTTCAGTAGAATGATGGAATTTTTAGCATCATCCTTTATGGAAGAACGGTTTTAGAACTGCTTATTTCCATCCTATGACAGAAAAAGCATTTATGCAGCGTCCACGCGGATTAGGAATAAACAATGGGCTACAAGGTCCTACCACAGCAATAATTTTAAGGTGGCGGAAAAATGTTTCATGTAACAAAAATCAACATAGAATTTTCCTTCTTCGAGTCTAGAACGTTCCATCTGGATCGGTTCAGTCGTTTCGAAGATTAGCCTTTACCAAGAGATATCATAATCTTAAGCCCGAAGACTGGTTTTACAAGCACCTCCACTTCTTCCTATCGGTATTTCCGAACAGTGATTTAATCTAGGCCTACCTATGCCTGTCTGAACTCCGGCTTCAGTTTCTAATACTTCCCTAACTAGTTCCCCATGTCTGAGCATGTGTCCTAACAACTTATATCGGTTATTTGTTATAGACTTTCATAGCTCCCTCTGTTCTTTTACTCATTCTAATACCTTCTCATTTCCAACTTTTTTAAGCCATGGTATTTATACCATATTCCTATAACACCACATCTCAAACGCTGCGTACAGAGCGATGCTCCANGTGATCGAAAAAGGGGATTGATTTTTTGATCACTGATAATGGTAGGAAATGTGTTTTTATGCGTGATAAAAGTGTTGTTGCTACAGGCTCTGATGCAGGAAATCTTTATAAAATAGATATGTGTGTTTTATTGCCAAAACTTTGTAATTTAACAAATAAAATGAATGAATCAAATGTTAAAAAGGCAGAAAATTTACAATTGTGGCATGAAAGATTTTGTCATCAGAACAATAGACATGTTAAAAGTTTTTTGAAAAATTTGGGTGTAGAAGTTTCTGATGAAAAAGTCTTTTGTGAAGGATGTGTTTATGGCAAACACCATAGATCAAGTTTTCATGAGAAAGTTGAACGTGCTAATAAAATTAGAGAAATAATTTACACAGATGTTTGCGGTCCAATGGAAATTGAATCTTTGGGAAGAAAAAGATATTTTGTAATCTTTAAAGATGATTTTTCAGGTTTTCGGAAAATTTACTTTATGTCACATAAGTCAGAAGTAGCTGAAAAATTAAAATTATTTTGTTTAGAAATTGAAAATCAATTTAAAGAAAATATTAAAGAAATCCACAGTGATGGAGGAAAAGAATTTATAAACGAGGATGTAGAAAAATTCTTAGGTAGCAAAGGAATCAGACATACAGTAAATGTACCATACACGCCGGGACAAAAGGGGGTTGCGGAGCGCGAAAGTAGGATTGTAGTTGAGGCGGCTCGGTCAATGATGTATGCAAAAACAAATTTGTCTTCGTTCTTGTGGGCTGAGGCAATGAATACAGCAGTACATGTGTTAAATGCGACTGGACCGACTAGACGAGCAAACAAAAGCCCTTCTGAATTGTGGCATGGAAACCAACCTAAGGTAGATAATTTTAAAATCTTTGGTACTGAATGTTTTGTTCACGTACCTGTAGATAAACGAAAAGAGCTAGATAAAAAGGCGGTTAAAGGCTATTTAGTATGAGAGATGTCATACTAAGCCGGGACGTTATTTTTGGACCGGAAGAACCAATTAGAGAAACAGTTAGCGTCGAAAACTTAGGGATTACTAACGATAATCATATAGAAAAAGAAATTAAATAGAATAGTACTAATGTCATAAAAAAGGAAGAGCAGCACAAGGGTTTGCAACTATCCAATGAAAACGAACATCAAAGACAATTGCGGGATAGGAGTACAAACATACCGGATATTGGGAGACTGTCCCGACTGGCCTATCCGAATACTCCAGAAGAATTGATGGAAAGGTTAGCAGTGGAGGCAATTACTGATGGACTTCGGACAGTGACACTCAACAACGAATACGCCTTGACCGACCTAAGACGCTAGCGGATGCATTGACTCGTGCATTGGAGTACGAAACTGTTGAACGGGCCCACTGTGTTAGAACAAAAGGCATATTCAAGATAAAACTTATACATGTTCTGTTAATTATTTGTTTATAAATCAATATCCGCCCGACTGACTGGGAATTTTTCTAGAACGTTTTTCTTAACGGTCAGTTCACGTGACTTGCGAATTCATACAAATCAGTTTGCACCTCCCAAGGACTTCACTCCATTCATGTTCCTGTTCAAATGTATTTTAACTTCATATTGTATTTCACCAAAACGGCTTATTATTAGAAAAGCTTTAACAGGTTATGGACCCAGATTTGGCGTACATTGGGGGCTGTTAAATTTTCTAAAGTGATGAATATTGAGTAAAAGTTTGTGAATTATTAATTACGGGAAAGATGGAGTCGACAAGTGTGAGAATTGAGAAACTGAATGATCAAGACAACTGATTGAAATGGCGTTCGTAATGCGTACATTGTAGGAAGAAGAAAATTCAGAAAATGAAGCTACTTTCAAGAAATTTTTAAAAGCTGATAAGGCTGCACGGAAACTGATAGTAACATCGGTGGAAAGAAAACCGCCGGATTTGCTGTTAAACTGCACAACTGCGAGGGAAATGTGCAACAAATTAAACACAGTATACGACATGAAATCAGATCAGAATTTATCATTAATACAAAAACAATTCTTTGACTTCAAGTGGAAAATAAGTGAATCGGTNTGATAACACAAGCGCATTAAAATTAATCAGAAACCCTGAGTTTCACCAAAGAACTAAACACATTGATGTTAGATACCATTTTATTCGCGATGCTTATGTGAAAAATGAATTTAACGTGGAATATGTAAGAAGCAGTGAACAGATTGCTGATTATAAGCTACCAAGAAAAGTATATTCATCACATCAGCGATAGTTTGATTTTCCTCTGAGGGCCCCTGTATTAGTAAACTTCTTTCGGTCACCCGTACGTGACAAAATGGTAAACATCGTCTGATTATTACCTATGTATGGCTTTATCAATATGGAATTATCAACCTGCGTGAACCAGTCATGAATGACGTAATATAATAATAAAATGGGATGATTATTAAAAAAGGATTTCGGAGGCATTCAACAAAAGACGGCTGAATCGAAAACACTTCCTGGTGATGGTTAAATATTGAAACTGTAAAGTTATCATAATTCTATAATAAACTTTATCATCAATCTATCGTTTCACTACATGATACATTCCCAAAAGCATTACCGAAACCAAGATTTGTATATTTAAAAACTATGTTAGGACTTAAAAGCAAAAATGATATTGTTGATCTTATTAATTAGATAATAANGTGGGGTTATCAGAGCATCTTCCTTTAGTTACCAGGTAATAGATATTGCGTCGTCCGTCAGGCAAGCACAACAGTGCTTTTCCCTTCTGTACTTGATCTGCAAGATGTTCCAAACCGCCAAATCTGCGTTTGAACTCGGACGCGATGCCACGGCTCATTCTGAGATCCTTTGAAACGCAATGGGCCAGAGAATATTCCTTGGATATAGCAAAGAGGTCACGGCCGATTTCTTGCGTCACTGCAAATTTCCTGTTAACATGGGGCCTTCCTTCATGAACTCTTCAAATGTGGGCTCGGAAGTAGTTCTTAATAATCTGGCCCGAGCCTCCTCTTCATTTGCACCGGCGAATGGAGCCAAGCGATTAAAATGGATTACCTTCGGCTTCCCATTTGGAGCTTTCTTAATTCGGTAGATCACGTCGTTAATCCTATTCACTATCTCATACGGTTCTTCCCAATTCTGTTGGAATTTAGGTGATAGTCCACGGTCACGACGAGGATTATACAACCAAACAAAATCTCCAGTTTGGTAACCACCTGCTGTAGCCTTGATGCCGTAGTTTTCTTTAATCCTGTCACTAGCTATCTGCGCATGCAGGCGAACCGGCTCGTAGATATCGTTAAGCTTCCTTCGGAGGTTGGTTACATAATCTTCTCCAGCCAAGTCATCTCCTGGTTTACAGACGAATTTGAGGTCACAATGTAGTCGTAACTCCCTTTCAAAAAGAACACTGGCATGTGTTTGGCCAGTCGTTTCGTGGACAGATGAACGGTATGTCATTAAGAATAAAGGCAAATAGCGGTCCCAGTCCCTTTGGTGGTCAGACACTACCTTGGAGAGATATTTAATCAAGGTCCGGTACATTCGTTCAACCATGCCGTCCGATTGTGGATGCAGTGAAGTGGTTCGAGTTTTCTTTATTCCTAGCAGCTCGCATATTCCACGGAATATAGCCGACTCGAAATTCCTCCCTTGGTCTGAGTGCAACTCCAAGGGCACCCCAAAACGACTGATCAACTCTTTCACCAGCTCCTCAACTATGGTTTCCGACTCTTGGTTCGGAAGGGCATAGGCTTTAACCCACTTGGTAAAATAGTCCATAACGACCAGGATGTACTTGTTCCCCCTGATTGCGATTCGTTCGAAAGTGCCACCGACATTGTATTGACGCATTGGCGCCCTTGGCCTTTTCTGTGGTCCATTACTCGCGGCACAGGTGGTACACTTCTTACACCAATTCTTGACATCTTCCTTACAGTTCACCCAATAAAATCGCTCTCGAACTTTCCCAAGCGTCTTATTCACTCCAAAATGCCCACCAGATGATCCATCATGAAGATACTGCAACACCTCTCTAACCTTGTTTCGAGGAATAACCAGTTGCTTTCTATCTTCCCTCCATCTGGACTTTCAATAACACGCTTCAAAATGCTATCCTCCAATACCATTGAATCCCACTGAGCCCATAACGACTTTAGTATTTTGGTACAGGAAAAGACTTGCTCCCACGTTGGCGGTATTCCGTCTTCTTTCCATTCCATTATCTTCTTCAAGTCCGGGTCGTTTTCTTGGTCGTGTTTTATATTGTCAGGTAACCATTCGTCATCGATTACCGTGACCCGTCGAATTGCCTCTTCCGTTCTTTTCCATTCGATCACACTGCTTGCAGTCTGCTTGACAAGATCTTCTGGAAAGTGCATCGGCATTCTTGTGTCCGGTTCCAGGCCGGTGCTCCACGTCAAAATCATATTCCTGTAGCTTCTCAATCCATCGACCTACCTGGCCCTCCGGATTCTTGAAGTTCAGAAGCCACCTTAAAGCTGCATGATCGGTGCGTAGGGTGAATTTTTGTCCGTACAGGTATTTATAAAAATGTATTACACCTTTGACTACAGCCAGCATCTCTCGCCTAGTGACGCAGTAGTTTCTTTCGGCTTTTGATAAGGTCATGCTAAAATAGCCGATGGCCATCTTGTAACTGCGAAAGAACGGCTCCCATTCCCACATTGCTGGCGTCGGTGTCCAAAATGAACATTCCATTGGGCCGAGGATATACCAGTACGGGGGCTGTGATTAAATCCTGCTTCAAAGTGTCAAATGGCGTTTAGCAATCCGAATCCCAATGAAATTTGCGGCCACTTTCGGTTAAACGTGTCAAAGGTTTGGCGATATTGGCGAATCCATAAACATAGCGACGATAATAAGTACACAATCCCAAGAAGCCACTTATGTCGTGGACATTTTCAGACACTGGCCATTCTTTCACGGCCTTTATCTTCTCTGGATCCACGGCCACGCCCTTCGCCGAGTTTCAAATTGGCCTCGCGTAACCGCTGGAATACCTATTGCAAATTCTGTAGATGTTCATTAAACGTGTTTCCAATCACTATGATGTCATCCAGGTATACCAAGCAGGTCTTTGCAATTTGATCACTTAAGATTTTCTCCATCAACCTTTCCTACGTCGCCGGGTCATTGCATAAACCAAAAGGCATAACTGTAAACTGCCAAAGGCCCGTGCCGATCGAGAATGCGGTATTTTCCTTGTCGGCAGCATCTAAAGCAACTTGCCAGTATCCGCTCTTCAAGTCGAGTGTGGAAAACATTTTCGAACCAGAAGGTTCCAAGGTGTCATCAATCCGTGGTAGTGGATAACTATCTTTCTTAGTTAGGTCGTTGAGCTGGCGGTAATCCACACAAAAACGGGTTGTTTCATCCTTCTTCTTTACCAATACTACCGGTGATGTCCATGGACTTGAGGATTGTTGTTTCGGAAGGGAAGGAGTACTTTTTCTACACCGCCTTCTCGTGTGACCTAGTTCGCCGCAATTCCAACATCTAAGCCTTCGTGTTTCTTTATCGAACTTGGAGATGATTCGGCAGACGGTTTCTTCTAGAGATTCTGACGAATCCGTTTCTTCACGTAGTAGCCGAACCCTTCCCTGTCTGTTATAGGGCCGTTTAACAGTTTCATACTCCAATGCACGAACCAATGCATCAGCTAGCGTCTTAGGTCATTCAAGGTGTACTTCGTTGTTGGGTGTCACTGTCCCGAAGTCCATCAGTAAATGCCTCCACTGCCAACCTTTCCATCAATTCTTCTGGCGTATTAGGATAGGCCAGTCGAGACAGTCTCGCAATATCGGCCTCGAATTCTTATAGGGATTCCATTGGTTTCTGCTTTGGTTTCTCTTCTGTTTCTTGAATATTCTTATTAAATTTTTCTTCCCATTTATTCTCCAATTCACATTTCAAACTTACTATTTTCTTCCTATTTATTTTCCAATCTTTTAGTGTTTTCTTCCAATTTATTTTCCAAACTTTCACTATTTTGTTCCAATTTTTCCTCCAATTTATTTTCCAGACTTTTACTGTTTTCTTCCAATTCACGTTTCAAACTTTTACTATATTCTTCCAATTTTTTCTTCTAATTTATTTTCCAAACCTTTACTGTTTTCTTCCAATTTACGTTTCAAGATTTGCGTCAATTCATCTTCGAAAAGGAACGTTTCAGGATCGTGATCTTTTTTCAACGCCTCCGCTAGCCGCCACGGAAGTTCCGTTTTGTTACCACTTGTCGCTTCATCCCGTTCTTCCAATTGTCTTCTTAACTCGGCTACTTTTAATTCGTATGACTTCTTGCCATTGTAATGTTGTTTACTTAACCGCACACCTGACACCAGTTGTAATGTTTGTGGGTTTAACAAATTAACTTCTAAGACTCACAACAACAAAAACTATTTATTTACACTAATTATTATTGAAATTAGAAGCACTATTAAATTGTTACTACACTTAGGTAATTATTCTATTTATTTACACTACTGTTACTATTCACTGTTCTATTTATTTCACTTCTATCACTGTCTATTTGTTTCTTGATTCTCTTCTGGAACGGTCAATTTATTTCTACTCTACTTCGGCGATCGTCTTTTCCTTTTTATACTCCCTTGCCTCCTTTCGGGAACGTTCTTCAGCCTTCCAGAGAAGTCTCGTTTTCTTTGAACGCTTTAATTGCTTTCCTGGAACGCAGGTATGACACACACGTTTACAGATGTGGCGCACATGAAGAAAAGTGCCCGCGGCTAGTCGGCGAATCGATTAGCCGCTCACACACACGTATGCCCGATCGCACACAATCACGCTCGTGGTCGCTACAATATATATCTAGTTGTCTCTTTCTTTCTCCATGTGCGTATAATTTCTTTATAATTGCAAAGCTAATGAAAATATATACATTAAACCACAAGGTGATAAATAAACTTTCTTCGTTTTAAGGTATATAATATCTAATTTAAGGGACGTTCCCGACAAAAGAAGGTGCGGCGAGGTCCTTTATTCTCTCCAAAGATAGTCCAGCAGTTACCACGCGCAAACAGCTACGTGTGCCCAGTAACAGTTTGGCGCCCAACGTGGGGCCATGTAACGTCTTCAGAGCGAAGAAACCCACGCCTAACAGGACAGCACAACGCAGCCCTTCTTCAGGGACACCGTCGACACGTCAAGACCATCGCCGTTTCAAATCCCGCTCCGAACGCCACCACCGCCAGCAACCCAGCCAGTGCCGCCAACGCAGGTCACCTTTAATCCTGCCACCTTTCAAGTTCGGGATGAGTGGCCCAGCCCATCAACGCCGAAGGTACCAGCGACCAAGGCGGAAACCTCCACAAGCATTACGCAAACACCAACCCTACTGACAGAGGGTTTCGAAAATTGTCAGTAGCGCCCAAAGACAACCACCCAAGAAATCGTTCAGGAATTGCTGGATCGTTTAACACGGCCATGAACCCCACGTCCTAGTCCACTACCACGGTTGGGCGGAACACCAGAAGCGGATCCAGAAGTGTTTTTAACGCGCCTCGAGGAACATTTTCACCAGCACAGCCCACAAGATCTCCATCACCATCGCCGTCGGCCAACTAGACGGGGAAGCCCGGGATTGATACCGTCCATACCAGGGTTTGCAGCTACCATTTACCGAGTTCCGAGCGCTGATCACCGGCGAGTTCGACAGCCCGTCGCGTCGAAACACCGCAATGGCCAAGTTTTTCACAGAGCGACAATCAAAGGAACCCGTCTATTGTTTCCTGAAGCGGAAGGAATAGCTGGCAGCCCGTTTGAACTTCGTCCTGACTGACAGCGAGCTCGTGACCCACTGTATGGACTTAGTTCCTAAAGGACTTGCCGCCTACATCGAAACGGTCGCACCCGCAACCTTTGCCGCCTTCCTAGACATAGCGGTGCAGTTAGAAAACAGGCTCGGGTCGGCCACCCATACAAACGCTAGCAACCGGAGTCCCAGCAACAATCCACCACCGACGACGCCCAAATCATTGCCACCTTGCCATTTCTGTCCCGGGAGACATTACAACCGGGACTGCCGGAACGGCCATTGGTACAAGAGTCGCGGCGATTGGAAAGGGATGTCCCAACAGCGGCAGCCTCCAAACGGCCATCGAACCCAGGGATACGGTCAGCAGCAGCAGTGAATCGAGTGTCTTCAGGACCTTCGGGAAACGAGGTTGGGGCCGGGGCCATTTCCCGGCCCGTTCAGAAATCAACCGCCACCACATTAACTCTAACCCCAACGTCCCGAACATGACCAAGCCAAACCCATCACCCTCGCCACTAACACCAATGAGGCAGCCCACGTGTACGGTCCATCGCACCTAGAGGTCACGATTGCACAAGAACAGGCGGTCGAAATGTTTTTCGTAAGTCCGGATCTACACGAGGCCGCTATCGTAGGTCTTCCCTGGCTCCAGACTAACCGGGTTACACTGGACTTCCAACGCCGTTGTCTACACTTTGGACGTGAACAACGGAAGACCATATATTGGAGGGTTCCGCCACCGGTAACGAAGACCGTCAACATAAGGATTAATATGGACGCCATACCGACGGGAAACCAGGCCGACTATAAGGACCTGCTCCACGAGTTTCGGGACGTCTTCGATACCTCCGCGCCGACAGCAACGCCGACCACCAATCACCACATTCGCTTAAAGGAACACCGCCCTTCCCGTATCGCTCCATACAGGCAGTCTGCCCAAAAACAGCAGGCGATCCAGGAGCAGATAGAGGGGATGCTGACCAAAGGCACCATCGAGCCCAGTAACTCCGAATATTCCAGCCCCATTGCAGATAAGTCCAAAAGAAGGACGGAACACCCCGGTTCTGCATCGACTTCAGGCGGCTGAACTCCCAGACCATCAGTGAAGCCACCCCGCTCCCGAACATCCAGCAAACCCTCAAACACTTGAGACAAGCACGGGTCTTCAGCACACTTGACCTAAAGTCCTATAATTGGCAGGTTCCACTGGCGGACGAGAGCCGGCCCCTCACATTTTCCACAACCGACGGTGCGAGCTACCAGTCATGCCGTTCGGGCTGAGGAACGCACCATCAACGTTGCAGAAGCTGATAGCCCAAGAAGTTCTCACCGGACACCTGGACGACTTCACCCTGATGTACTTGGCCGACATCGTGATATACTCCGACTCACACCAGGAGCACATCCGACACTTGCGGCTAGTCTTGGAGAGGCTCCGTACCCATAGGCTTCGCGTCGGTCCTGAAAAATGCCAACCAGCCCGACCAGAGATCGAGTACTTGGGACATCGCGTCACAACGGACGGACATCTCCTGACGAAGCATTACCTCCGCCAAATTCAGAGTTTGCCGCCACCAAACACTCGTAAACAGCTGCGCTATGTACTGGACGTGAGCAACTGTTTGCGAGAATACATTCCCCGCTTAGCCGAAATCACCGCTCCGCTGACCAAATTGCTCTCGGCCAAGGAAAAGTGCAGATGGGTCCAAAAGGCCAACCAGGCTTTCCTCAACTTGAAGGACGCGCCCTCTCGACCCCTCCGACTATACCGACCCAATCCGGATATGACGTACGTGATCCAGACCGACGCCAGCTATATCGGGCTCGCTGCCGTTTTATACCGAGAGGACCAGGATGGCCGACGACGCGTGGTCTCATTCGCCAGTACCCGACGCGATGGTCCTTATGGCTGCAGGAATTCAGTTTCACGGTACAACACTGTCCGGGTTGGCTTAACCAACTGCCGGACATACGCTCCCGTAAACCTGAAGAACAGGAAATAAAGGACACTGCATGTGATCGGATGCTGCCACCAGATTGTTTTCCGGCGGCCATTAACCAAGTAAACAAACACGACGACCCATCACCACCACTCACCGTGCGCATCGAAGAAGGACGGCTCGTAGATCCCGGGATACAAAGGATAATCCTGTGTTGGCATCGGTTACAGACCGTAGCCCTACAATTCCCCGGCGAAAGAGGTTTCCGGGATTACTATATAGTTAGGAATGGCTTCCTCTTCCGTCGGAAGGACAACAGGGATCTCTTCGTTGTATCAGAAGCCCTACAGCAGCACGTCTTCCACGACCATCCCGCCGCTGGCCACCTGGGAAGCGACTAGACGTTCCGGACCATCCATCTGCAATACCACTGGCCGACGCTGCAAAAGGACGTCCGTCAGTATCTAAAGGGATGCCTAAACTGCGCCTGCACAACGTCGGGCATCCGTCAGAAGGCCGCGACTCTACACCCAAGAACACTCCGACGTCCCTGGGAAACCGTGGCGGTCGACATAATGGGACTTTACCCTCTCTCCACGGCAAACAACAGATTCGTCAGAAGCCAAGGCCGTCCCAAGCACTCCGTCGCCAGCAAGTGTACCAAAGGAGGTATGTCGCCGAGCCACAACAACCACAAGTAGGTTTTCAAGTGGGAGACCTCGTTTTGGTCAAGAACTTCAAAAAGCAACCGCCCCCCATGAAGTCACCGAGGGCGCGGTACAATCGGCCATGCTATACGGAGCACCGATTTGGGCAGATGTGTAAAGTGAAAGAATGCAGGTCTCTTTTAAGCGCGCAAAGAACTTTAGTTGTAAAAGCAGCGGCGGCGTATCGCACCGTTTCTACGGAAGCGGCTTTCGTCGTGAGTAGAGTACTGCCGTTTGATTTGTTGTTGCAGGAAACAGCTAAAAAGTACAGACTTTTTGCTGATCTACCACGCGACAACGACATTATTGATGTACAACTCCAGGACCGACAGCTCGAACGACGTGTCAACCTAGCGGACACTACGCATCCGGCGGACATGGACAATTTCCGGTTTACGGAAGGAGTCCAAAATGCATACGAGACTGTCTGCTATACGGATGGATCGAGATTGGACGACGGACGAGCTGGAGGATCTTTCATACTCTACCACGGCGATACGGAAATTCATCGGGAAAATTTCACCCTCGCGGAAAATAGTACTATCTTTCAGTGCGAAATGGTAGCACTACGACAAGCAGTAACACATCTACAGGGGCAAACGGACATAATCAAGGAGTGCTCCATCGTGACGGACAGCCTGTCTGTTTTGACGGCTCTTCGCAATATGAAACAACCGACCGCTTTACAACTGGAGACGTGGGAACTCGCGGTCAGCTTGGCCGCCGAAATTTCCCTACGTTTCCACTGGACACCGTCGCATTCTGGTAATGCGAAAAACGACGCTGCGGATGAATTTGCGAAGGCCGCCGCCACTGACCAGGCGACAGCACCCATCTACGACCTGGTGCCCAGAGCAGTCGTTAAACGACGATTGCGTACTTTATCTCTGGAGGCTTGGAAGGAACGATGGAGGACTGCTACAACCGGAAGGACTACGGCGAGCTTCTTACCGGAACCCTGTTACGACAGGAAGATCACCGGGAATTTCGACTTCTACATGGTTCAACTGATGACAGGACACGGGAATTTTAAATCATATCTGAAGCGTATCGGCAAAATCGAGGACGACATTTGCGAATGCGGTGGCACCGATACGGCGGAACACGTCCTGTTCGAGTGCGACTTAGTTGAACAACATCGCGGCGCCGCCGACCGGGCCCTCGCGATTCACGGCTTAAGGTGGCCGACCAACTATCGGGAGGTCACACAGCTGTGGAACGAAAGGGACTGGTGGGACGCATTTCGGACATTTTCGGGTCGTGTCGAAAAATTAAAAGTTGACAATTAAAATGCCCTTGTGTTGTGCGTGCTCTGTACTCGTGTTCGCGCCCGTTTGCTTCGGTTTCGCGTTCGGTTAGCGTTCGGTTTCCCGTTTTTCGATTGTTCGCGGTCGAGGTCGCGAACGCGTCCCCGTGGAGCCACTCTGGAGTCAAAACGACGCGGAAGACTGAAGCCTGCGCATCCACATCACCCAGCCACGGACCATACCGAGAAGGCGACCAACAGGATAGCGGACATGGAACAGCACCGCGTCGGTTGCGGACCGGAAGAGCCTGGAAGACTGAAGCCTGCGCCCCCAAACGGCCCACCCCGTTGTCAAACACAAGCGCGGCGGAATGGAACAGCACCAGGACTCGGAACCTCCAAAACATTTGGCTTCGGGAAAGTGCGAGCCTCCACTCGAACGTTGTACTGATGTATTCAGTAATACATTGACAATCATGCCAATAGAACACGAATTATCAACTCACACACACGTTTGTTGAGAGGGGGGCACGAGCGCTCACACTTGTGTTTTCTTTATTTATAGCCTAGACCCAGCCATGGACCTGGACCTGACCCTACTGACACCTGTTATTTGACCACATTAATAAGTTTGATGTATACTAAATCACTTATGTAAGAGAGATATAGTTTATCTACCTATTTACTTATTATAAGTGCAAACATTTGTCTACCAGCGTATCTATTTATCTCTCATATCTTCTCTCGCTCTTACATTTGTTTGTTTGTTTGTTTGTTTGTTTACTCTTTTTGATGGTCTAGAAGAGGTTAAAACCTCGCCCGTCATCCCTGAACCATGTCTTACAGAAACTTTTATTTGATTTCTATAACTTTTAACGTTAGCCAGCTGCGATAAAAGTTGTTGCTTCTCGCCTACCGTGGTTGCCTTCTTCAATAGCATTTTAATTCTTCGTACAGTCTTGGTACAGTTCTTCAGTCCGTCGCGCGCTGCATCTTCGCTGTAGGTTGTCTGCAAAGTCTTTACTAATGATGTTATAGTAAAAATCAGAAGCTTAAGAACCTTTTTGGCAGACATGATCTGAAACAAAAACGTAAAAACATCGGTCGTTTAATAAAATATATTAATCACTAATATTAGTAGAACACGGATTTAAAGCAGATGGCCTGCATAAAAACTGCTCTTAGAATTACATTAAAAACATGTGTTATTATGATGAATATTATTGCCTTAGTCAAGCTATTTAATTTGAAATTTATCACATACTACACAGTGAAAAACAAGGGGTAGTGGTGTTTTATCTGAAACATTTGATACCAGTACGTAACACCACCTCATGCAAAAATGGAAACCTACCTCTTTCAAATAAAATAATTCGAAGTGGTCTGTATTCTATCGAAACTGCCAGACGCGGATCGCGATTTCGATCTTTTTAGACCTCATTAGGGCGTCGCAGGCAGCTCCGACAGAACACAGACCAACCTTCACCTGCTGTTTTAGCAGTGCGTTTTTTTTTTAACTGTGGAGCATACGTAATCCTAAAATGTAGCATCGTGCTACAGATGGCGTTTACTGCGCCATTTGTAGTATTTTCTACCTCTTTCCACATAAAAAATACAAGCTGATGCTAATCACGATGGAGGAGTGGGTAAAAGTACCTAACACACTGTGTTATTCANACGGTCATACCCCCACTCCTATCCCAAAATAACGAACGCTCATTGGTCGAAAAAAAAAAATTTCACAAGCCACGCCCCTCGAAAAAAAAAAATTCCATATATGGTCATACCCCCACTCCTATCCAAAATAACGAACGCTCATTGGTCGAAAAAAATATCACAAGCCACGCCCCCTCAAAAAAAAAAATCAGAAAAAAAAAATTACAAGCCACGCCCCGCGCATGCGTAGAAAGGAGATAATAATACCAAAAAAAGTCATCCCCACTCTGATCCAGAACCGCTACATATATACTACTTACGTTCCGTTTATAATCCTCTGGGACTTTCCCCGTTTCGTAAATGTGACTAACTAGCTTAAACATACGATATCTAACCTCTTGTCCTGCATGTTTTAGAATTTCCCCCTGTATCCCATCTACACCTGGTGCCTTATTATTCTTTAAATTTTTTAATGCTACTTGAACTCTTCTCTCATTATGGGATAACCAAGCTCATCTATTTCCACACTATCTTTCGTCTCTAATATATCTCCTAGCTCAGGGCCTGCGTATAGGTTCTCTAAATATTCTTTCCATCTATCTGCCTTTTCCTCATTTCCTATCAAAATGTCCCCTACCTCGTTTTTTATATTATTACTACTGTATCCTACATCTCTAAAATTCCTCTTAATTATATTACATGCCTCATCGGTTTTACCTGCTTCAAACTTTTCTTCTACTTCATTACACATCCTATCAATCCACTGTTCCTTAGCTGCCCTACACTTCCTAATTATTTCCCACTTTAAAGCTTTATATCTTTTTTGCCCTTCTTCGTCTGTCCTGTTTTTTGTTTTGTAATCCTACAATCTCATTTGTTATCCAGGGTTTCCTACTATCGTTTTGTTTATGACCTAGTATAACTGTAGCTGCTGACTTTAGGCACGTTTTAATGCAGTTCCATTCTGTCTCTATGTCCCCGTCATTTGTTTCTCCAGCCGCCTTTAGTATTTCGTCTGTCCTTCCATCCCTCTTTTTCAGAATTTTGAATTTAAGGTTGGTCTTCATAACTACTAAGTTATGATCGCTATCTATGTCTGCTCCTGGATAACTCCTACAGTCCTTCACTTGATTTTTAAATCTTTGCCTAACAAGTATGTAATCTATCTGATATATTCTTAAATCACCTGGCACCTTCCTCGTATAGCGCCTCCTAACGTGATGGTTGAATAAAGTATTCGCGACGGTTAAGTTATGTTTATCGCAAAATTCTATCAGCCTGTCTCCGCTATCATTTCTATTGCCTAATCCAAAAGAACCTGCTATTGCACCCACTTTACCTTCACCTATTACTGCGTTNAAACAGGTATGTATCACTAGTCCGACAAAAATAATAATTTTTTCGTTTGCCTATTTGTAACATAAGATACTGTGGAAAAATCTTTTTTTCAAATTTAAATAACTTTATTTTTTAGTAAGTAAGCTAGATAAGAAAATTTGTGTATTTATATTTAAAAAAAAATAAAATTAAACTTCATCAGATTCATCTGATAAATCTTCATAATCTTCACTACTAACATCGCTATCATCTTCATCTATTTCACTTTCTTCACTCGTGATATTTGACTCTGTAATAACATGAAAAAATTAAGTAAATTATGTAATAAAGAATAATCAATCAATAAATAACAACAGGGTACCTTGTATGTCAGAAGATAATTCTTTAAAAGATAGAATTTGGGGACCATCAAACCAATCCAAAATTTTCTGGCAATTTTTCAGTAGGGCACCGCATGTGTGCATTACACCATATATTGCAGATGAATGCAGTTCTTTTAATTTGTTGCAACAGTTCTTGTTCTGTTGGAATAGTAGAATAATAGAAAAGAAGTACATATTATATTTGACAAGTACAGAAAACCCAGTATTAAAGATTTTGAACATGATCTGAGAGGTTAAGAGGACACACAGTATGACGTAATACGTAAAGACATTAATCGTCTTACAGATTTCTGCAAATTATTGAGAAGCAACAACTTTAAAGAAAAATTTGTAGAATTTTTAATTGAAGGGACAACGAATGAATTTATTACATTGATCACAGGAAAGACTGTTAAACTTAATTATGATCAATGTTACACTTATGAGGTGTCTAGTGAAAATAAAATAAAAAGAGTCATTGTCTATAACCTCTCTTGTTATCATGAAGAAGCTGATACAAAAATTGTATACCACGTTTGTCAATTTAATACTAACTACCGTGTGTAGATTCATTGCACAGATTCTGATATACCAATAATAACGTTGGAAAATTTTAAACATTTAGAAGATCACATTCAAATAATTATTGATTTAAGAACGAGTAAAAAAAATGTACTTAAACATAAATGAGATCAATTATCTTGTTCACTCGTCATATACCATATTTTTACAAGGAATGATTACAATCCTGCTTTCTTTCGTAAAGGAAAAAAGAAACCTTTCAGTATTTTAAAGAAAAATGAAAATTTTCCAGAGGCTTTTATTCAACTCCTACGAATTGAAAATACAGGATTAAGAACATCAAATAAGGTAGTTCAAATTATTGAAGAGAATGTATGCAGAGTATATTCATTAAAAACGAAAAATGATATCAACAAAGGACGGTATGAGTTATCTAAAAAAGGTTATAAATCAAAAAATCAAAATGAAGAAATTTTAAAACGAAAAATCGTAGGATATGATCCTTCCAGTTTGTCACCAACAAAACAAGAACTGTTGCAACAAAATGTAATGGTGTAGTGCACACATGCAGTGCCCTACGGAAAAATTGCCAGAAAATTTTGGATGGACAATAATTGATGGCAAATATTGTAGCTAGCACGAGCGTGTTTGTGTGTGATCGGGCATACGTGTGTGTGAGCGGTTTATCGATTCGCCGACTAGCCGCAGGCGGCTTTCTTCATGTGCGCCGCATTTGTAAATGTGTGAAACTTTTCCGGACGACTAGGAAGCAAAAGAGTATTTAAGGGAGAGACGATCGCTGAAAAGAGTAGAAATAAATTGACCGTTGCAGAAGTGAATCGAGAAATAAATTGACAGTGATAGCAGTGAAATAAATAGCGCAATAAATAATTCAACCTAAGTTTAGTAATAACTTAATAGTGATATTAATTGTAACTTGGCTTAGCTTTAACATTATTCAAAATAATTTATGAAATAAAAGCACTTGGGTTTTGTTATTGTTGTTTGCTCTTGTGATTTCTAGTATTTCTAATAAATCCAATCAGTTTCCTTTACTTTGTGTATGTAGCAATTTGAAATTATTTATATCTAATGTATGATTGTTTTGTATGAAATGGTTTACTAAATTTGTATTTTTTGGGTGTTGTGCTATTGTTTTTTGATGTTCAACCAAACGTGTTTTTATTGAACGACCCGTTTGACCTAAATATACAGAATATAGAATTAAATAGTGTTTTTTAAGTTCTTCAATAATTTGTGTAAATTAATAGTTTTAGCCGTTGTGATTCATAAAAGTTAATTTCGTTAAACCCACGAACATTACAACTGGTGTCAGGTGTGGGGTTGAATAAAAGACATTACAATGTACGAATTAAAAGTAGCCGAGTTAAGGAGAGAATTGGAAGAACGGGATCAAGCGACAAGCGGTAACAAAGCTGAACTTCAGTGGCGACTGGCGGAGGCGTTGAAAAAGGATAGCCATGATCCCGAAACGTTCCTTTTCGAAGACGAATTGTTGCAAATGAGTAAAAGTTTGGAAAATAAATTGGAAGAAAATAGTAAAAGTTTGAAGAATAAATTGGAAGAAAATAGTAAAAGTTTGAAGAATAAATTGGAAGAAAATAGTAAAAGTTTGAAACGTGAATAAATGGGAAGAAAAATTTAATAAGAATATTCAAGAAACAGAAGAAAAGATAAAAGTGCTGGAAGAATTGATTTTTAATAGAAAGACAAAACCAATCGAAGGGAATGTTGGCGCATCTAGTACACTCAACGAAGCTAGTCAAATCAGCCAAGGAAGCGGTATAGAGTCAAGAACACGAGTAAAACCACCAACGTTTGACGGAACGTTCTCATGGACCACATACCACAAGCAATTCGAAGCGGCTGCTAAGGCGAATAATTGGGCGCCTGAAGAAAAAGCCACTGCGTTGACCGTTGGGCTTAGTGGAGATGCACGTGATATTTTGAACACCCTTTCCTCGGAAGAATTGGCGGATTATGAACAGTTGGTAAAACAGTTATGTAATGTATCGGCACTTGAGTATGTGTATGTTACAAGGTCAACAAAGAAGATTAGTCTCAAGTGATAACACAGCAGAGCTGTGCTGACCGTCGAAAGGGCATATACATACGAAAGGCCGCTCTCTGTATTACGTTTGTATCTGACTTCTGTTTACGATTATCTATACAAATTAAATACTTATAATTACAATTACATCAGTGGTTAATTATTGAGTTCCACCTCGTACATAACAATTGGCGACGAGTCTAAAAGAACCGGAAAACGTGTAAGCAAATGTCGGATGACAATAATAGTGACTTGGGGAAAAATGAAGTAACGGACAGCCGAGTGAGTGAGTTAACAAGAGAGGAAGTGTGTACGTTATTGGTTTCTAAAGGTGTGCAGTTTGATAATAAAGACAGTACTAAGAGATTAAAGAAAAAGTTATTGTCGCAACTGCAAAAAGAGTTTGAAGAGAAAACGCAAGAAGAAAGCAAAAGTAAGTCGGACAAGACAACGACAAGTACAGAAGTAAGCAGCGCAGATGTAATGGCATCAATGGATTCAAAAATACGTTTAGAATTCGAACTTGGCCAGGATGATTGGGAAATATTCATTGAAAGATTAGAGTTGTTTTTCTTGGTAAACAACGTAACGGAAGATAAGAAGAAAGCGGCAATTTTGCTAATGAAGGTAAACGCTGACACCTACTTAGCTACAAATTTATGTCATCCGGAACAGCTTAAAGATAAGAAGTTTGCAGAAATAGTTAAGCTTATAAGTGATCATTTGTGTCCAAAACCGTCAGAATCATTAGAACGTTATAAGTTTTACGGAGCAAAGCAAGCGAAAACAGAAACGATAAGTGATTTCGTAGCGAGACTTACGGAGTTGTCGCTGAATTGTAATTTTACATCAGTGGAAACAGCGCTTCGTGATCAACTAATATGTGGATTACATGATAATACTACTAAAATCCAACTTTTCAAAGTTCGTTAACGTATGAGCAAGCGTTAAAAATAGCAATTTCATGTGAGAAAGCTGAGAAAAATGCAGGGTCTACAAGCACAAAAAATGAGACAAGTGGATATCAAAGTAACGTGAATTTCGTGAAAAAAGATAATTCTCGTACAAACTACAGGAAAAAAATCAAAGAATGTACACGAAAATGACGGAACAAGGAAAGAACAGAAAACGAGTAAAGATGAAATAGTTTGTTACTGCTGCAATAAAAAGGGGCATTTCGCAAAGGAATGTAAACATAAGTACGAGAAGTGCCGAAAATGCAATCGTCAAGGACATTTGGAAGCCGCATGTAGGAGCACAGCCGTCTCTAATACAAGCCATGCTGAGAAATTTGGCAACAGCGCATTGCTTCGATGTGAGAGTCCTATTCTGCGAGTCTTAGTTGTTATTACTACACGTAGTTACACATGATTTTTAGACACCCATTACGATAAAAATTAATTGAATTATTAAATAACTAACTAAATAACATCACTGATAGTATGTGACATTATTTAAAATACACTTCAACATGTAGGTATTAAGAATAAAATAGAAAAGACAAAAGATTAGGTGTAAACATTGTTAGGTACCTACATGAATTTCATCTCGATAATTGTAATTTTATTAAAGCAAATTTCCACACCACAATTGAAGTATTGCCAAGGCGCGTTAGCTTTTTTTGGGGTTCACCAATAGCCCTGCCATCCCATTAGAAAAAACTAATTACAATTTCTAATTTACGGATTTTTGCTGTCTTACAGTTAGCTGAATTTGAATTGGAGTGGCGGGACTCTTGCTTTCTATAATTTATAATTTTAACGTAATCATTAAGCAAAACATTAGCAAAAGAAGATAAAATTTGGAAGAATATATCTTTATAGTGTTTTCCAAAACTAAATATTTTTGAAAATAGTTAATTTTCCTAAAATTGATTTTTGGAGTTCAGCCCGTAAATATTGTGTCTGCAGATATTCGTTATTACTTATTTCTTCAAGAATGGCATAAAAGTGAAAAAAAACTATACTAATATTATCAGTAGGAACAGAAAGTCCTCCCCTTTGTAAATAATCAAAATAAATATCTCCAACGCAAGAGCCTTTATTGTTTATTATGAGCGAAACACAATTGTTGCAAGTTATCTTTTTACGAGCAGAATGAACTGCATATCCTGAAATGGAAATTTTTAAGGAGTCATCTAAATCACAATTCATTAAAAAATCGGAATTTAAAATTTCAATAAACTGACTTATGTTTAAGGGAGACTCTTCAACAATTTAAATTCCTGTTTCATTTTTCTCTGGTAATTTAGGATATGTTAAAAGCACACTCAAAACATTACCGGCAGTGGATACTTTTTTTTACTGTTTTTATAATGTCACTTTCGTTAAAGTGATGTATGTAAACTCCAGAATATTTTCATGGAGTCCAATCTTTGCGAGGTATAGTACTTATGCATTTTTTTCGCATTTCATCATTTTTTTGGGAATAAAAATATAGACATACTTGTACTTACATTTTAAAGATGATTTATAATTTGAATAGCAACTGGGAACACAACGACGAGAGGCATTTTGTTAAGAAATAAACCAGAAAATTTACAACCAAAACACACAATCTGACCTAAAACATTTTCACTTCTTTCACATAATAGTTAATATTGCGTTCTGCAATTAAAAACTGTATCCAAAGGTATTAATCACTATAACACACTATAATCATCCTTATTGCACATTTACTGCACGATATTTCCGCTAAAATTAAAATATTATAGAACAACGAAAAAACACAACAACAAATGTATTCGTTGTAACTCTCATTAACTGGGAAATCCTGGGACTCCCACAGTGTTGCCAAGTAAACCTTCAGCATGACTTGTAAGTAGAGACGGCTGTGGTAGGAGCCAACGAGGAAAAGTACAACACATTCAAGAAGAGGAAAAGGGCAAGTCCAGTAGAAGTTCAAGCGAAGAGGACG
The DNA here is from genome assembly GCF_000699045.2 of Agrilus planipennis. Taxonomy (NCBI): domain Eukaryota; kingdom Metazoa; phylum Arthropoda; class Insecta; order Coleoptera; family Buprestidae; genus Agrilus; species Agrilus planipennis. The sequence continues at coordinate 303,553 of NW_020438966.1, read as the reverse complement.
TATACGAAATTCAAAACATGACGACTAGCGGTAATAGCTATCATATAAATAATGTAGTAAGCGATAACTTAGCGCGATCACCGATGTATGTCAACGTAAATGTAAATTCGAAAAATTTAAAAATGGAAGTAGATATGGGATCGTTTTGGAATATTATATCGAACGAAACGAAAAGTAAATATTTTCCAAACATTAAGACTAGTGAAATTTCGTTCGCGATGAATGCATATAATATGAAAATAAAACCAGTGGGTCTGTTACGTAACTTAAAAGTTCGCTTTAATAAACAAGAGTATACGTTAGATGTTTTGGTACTACCGGGACAAGGCTCGACATTATTAGGAAGGTCGTGGCTACATGCTTTCGGGCTGTGGCCTCTATTTCAAATAAATGAAATTAAAGCAAAAGATGATTTAGCAAACAGAGTAGCAAACGGTTTTTCGACTTTGTTTGGAGAAGGTACTAGTTGTTACAATAAAGGTACAATAAAGTTGATGTTAAAAGAAAACACAATCCCAAAAGCATGTAAGGTACGACACGTGCCAGTCGCTTTACGATAAAAAATCGAGACCGAATTAAAACGTTTAGAAAAACTTGGTCACATTGAACGCGTCCAAGCAAGCGAGTGGGCAACGGCAATCGTACCGAGAATCAAATCCGATAAAACAGTACGTATTTGCGGGAATTTTAAAATAACGGTTAACCCATGTTTAGTTGTGCACAGACACCCACTACCAACAATCGACGAAATTTTTGAGCAATTACAAGGAGGAGAAAAAATTACGCAAATTGACTTAGCACACGCGTACATGCAAATACAGATTCATCCAGATTCGCGAGACATGTTAACGATTATTACGCATATTGGCCTTTTTCGCTATACTAAACTTACGGAGGGAGTAGCGTCGGAACTGGGAGAATTTCAGAGAATCATAGAAAGTTGTTTACAAAATATAAACGGTCAAGTTGCTATTTATTTAGATAACATTTTTGTAACTGGTAAGAACGACAAAGAACACATTGATACGTTACATAAAGTTTTAAAGCGACTTGAAGAAAATGGATTTCGCGTAAATGTAAAGAAGTGTGATTTTATGAAAAGAGAATTGGAAATTTTAGGATTTGTAATTCGTAACGGTCAACTATGCACGTCAGAAAAGAAAGTAGAAGCGTTAGTGAAGGCACCAATACCGAAAAATAAAAAACAATTATTGTCTTTCCTAGGATTAGTAACTTATTACGAACGTTTTTTACCAAATCGAGCATCGCGTTGGAAGCCACTGTATGATTTAACAAAAAATGTAGATTATAAATGGAACGACGATTGTAACAAAGCGTATGCATGGCTAAAAAATGAAATAGCGTCACTCAAAGTTTTAGTAAATTACGATCCGACGCAAGAACTTGTACTTGCGTGCGACGCGTCTAATTATGGGCTTTCAGCGATCCTATCACACCGTTACTCAAATGGCGAGGAAAGACCGATTGCATTTGCGTCAAAAGTAATACCGGAAAAGGAACAGAGGAGAGCCATCATTGATAAGGAGGCAGCAGCAATCGTGTTTGGTTTCAAGAAATGTTATAATTACGTTTACGGCCGAAAAATAATTTTGAAAACCGATCATAAACCTTTGGTGTATATTTTCGGACCGAACCAAGAAATACCGTTGACTGCAGCTAGTCGCCTTCAAAGATGGGCTTATTTTTTGTCTCATTTTACTTATAAAATTGAATATGTAAATACAAAAAAGAACGGTAATTGCGATGCACTGTCAAGATTACCGGTAGACGACAAAATGCAAATTTTCAGTAAGAATTTTCAAACAATTAATTACGTTGAAGAAGAATTAAAAATCATAAGAGCTGAAGTAATAGCCAAAGAAACAAAAAAGGATAAAACCTTGAGTAAGATAATAAAGTATGTACAAGGTGAATGGCCAAAGCAAGAAAGTCTTACTGAAAACGAGCAAAAATACTATGCGAAAAGAAACGAACTGTACATTGAAAGAAATTGTTTACTATGGGGATATCGCGTAATTATTCCGGGTAAACTAAGAGAAAGAATGCTGAATGAATTGCACGAGTCACATTTCGGTAGCGTTAAAATGAAAATGCGAGCGAGATCTTACATTTGGTGGCCGAATATTGATAAAGATTTAGAGGAATTAGCGGCTACTTGTAAAGTATACATGAAAGAGCGAAATACTCCACCTAAAGTACCGTTAAATCCGTGGCCGACACCCAGTAAATGTTGGAGTAGAATTCACAGTGATTTTTTTAGGACCATTTGATGGGCATATGTCTATGGTTGTAATAGACGCGTACAGTAAATGGCCGGAAGTAATTGATATGAAAACCGATACAAAAACCGAAAGTACTATAAAACAATTTGAAAAAAAATTTTTCGCGTTTCGGGTTGCCAAATCATTTAGTGGTAAGATAATGGGCGACAATATACAAGCAATGAATTCGCGCTGTTCATGAAAGAAAACGGCATTAAACACACGTTTTCAGCGTCATATCACCCAGCCACAAATGGCGCAGCAGAAAATTTTGTCGGTATATTTAAAGATAAAGTAACAAAAATGTTAAAATCGGGAAAAACACTTTCAGACGCGGTCGAAAAGTTTTTATTTGATTACAGAAGTACTGAACATTGTTCGACGAAACGATCATCGTCATTTTTAATGTTCAAACGCGAAATGAAAACAAAACTTGACGTCGCAAAACCGAATGTAACAGATATAATAGAACAAGCGCAGTTGCAGCAAACACTGAGCCGTCGCGGATCGCGAAACGTAAAATTTGTAGAGGGTGAGAAAGTCTGGGTGATGGATTACTCGATTAATCCTGAGAAAAAAATAACAGCTCAACTTTCACCTGTAAACTTCGAGGTTGAAATTTCGCCGGGAGTAGTTTGGAAATAGCATGTTGACCAAATGTTAAAATATAAAGATCCAGTTAGTCAGATGGCGACTACAACTGAACCCAAGAAATCTCAACCTGGAGTAACTGCAATTAGATTGTCAAAACGATTAGCGAATAAGCGGGCAATCGATCATAAACAAATTAATATTAAAAAAAGCAAACACTATGTAAAGGAAGAGGAAGTTGTAATGTATCGGCACTTGAGTATGTGTATGTTACAAGGTCAAAAAGAAGATTAGTCTCAAGTGATAACACAGCAGAGCTGTGCTGACCGTCGAAAGGGCATATGTATAAGAAAGGCCGCTCTCTGTATTACGTTGGTATCTTCTGTATACGATTGTCTATACAAATTAAATACTTATAATTATAATAACATCAGTGGTTAATTATTGAGTTGGACCTCATACATAACAATCGGTTTCAATTATAAATTTCTTTCCATAAATATAGGGTCGAAAATGTTTTGTCGCGTCTATTATTGCCAAAAGTTCTCGCTCAATAGTCGAGTAGTTACGCTCAGCAGAAGTGAGTGTCCGAGAATAGTATGCTATTGGTTTGTCTTTTTAGGATAAAATAGCGCCTATGGCGTAGTTACTAGCGTCAGTGGTAACTGTAAATTGTTTTGTGAAGTCAGGATATTGAAGTATAGGAGCGTTGGTTAGAAACTCTTTACATTTATGAAATGATTCGACATAGTTCGGATTATTAATATCTATGACAGTTCCCTTTTTTAAACTATTGGTAAACGGCTGTATTATTTTGGCAAAGTTTTTGATAAAGCGTCGATAGTAACCTACTAATCCTAAAAAGCTTTTAATTTCTTTAGTTGTTTTCGGTAATGGGTAACGTTGGACGGCCTTAATTTTTTCCGAGTTCGGTTTTATACCTTGAGGTGTAACTACAAGACCCAAGAATGCAACTTCCTTTCTTAAACATTCTGATTTATTAAGATTGATACACTCTAATAGTTTTATTTACACACTATATACTAAATACTAATGATAAAAAATATATACACCAACTATAGCAAAAAAAGACAGAAAATATACATACGACACAATAGCAAAGAAGACAGAAAATATATATACAAACAATAGCAATTTATAGACAAAACATATAGTTAAAAATAGAGGAAAAAAAAACAAGGTGAAATTGATGTAGGTGAATATACATACATATATACAAAGTCACTACTGCGGAAACGACCGAGTTGATAACACTTGGCACAAACAAAAACGTAGAAGTTTTGGGGTTGGTTGGTTGGCGACTGACTCCTTCTCCCTTGCCGTGGGTCGGTGGAATATGGGAGTCTTGTTGGTAGTGAAAAAAAAAACTTTTGGGTGTTTCATTCCCACTAGTCAATAATGCTGGTGGGCGGGCAGTCCCTCCGGACTATGCCGGAAGGTAGGGCGGAAGGCCCTCTTCAGCCTGCTTTCAGGAATCGTGGGAATGGGTGGGTGGTGGTTCGGGTGAGAAAG